>NC_044053.1:2456666-2581666 GCF_902167405.1 Gadus morhua
GAGAGAGAGAGAGAGAGAGAGAGGAGAGAGAGAGAGAGAGGGGGAGAGAGAGAGGGAGAGAGGGGGGGGGGAGAGAGAGAGAGAGAGAGAGAGATGAGGAGAGAGAGAGAGAGAGAGAGAGAGAGGGGGGAGAGAGAGAGGGAGAGAGGGGGGGGGGAGAGAGAGAGAGAGAGAGAGAGAGAGAGAGAGAGAGAGAGAGAGAGAGAGAGAGAGAGAGAGAGAGAGAGAGAGAGGGAGAGAGGGGGGGGGGGAGAGAGAGAGAGAGAGAGAGAGAGAGAGAGAGAGAGAGAGAGGAGAGAGAGAGAGAGAGAGAGAGAGAGACTGTGTGTGTTCAGTCCAAGGGATGCATATGGGCTCTCTCAAAAAAAACACACACACTCTAAATCAACGTGCAGCCTTCCTGATACCCTGTGTGAGGCTGTATCATATAAATGTCAGGCCAGGGCAGCCTGTTGACGCTAGTCTGAACAGAGACAGAGAGAGAGAGAGAGAGAGAGAGATAGGAGAGAGAGATAGGCAGCGGGTCACAGATGGAGCAAGGAGAGAGAGGGAGAGAGAGCGAGAGTGAGGGACAGAGAAAGATACAGAGAGAGAGAAATCGTGAAAGAGAGAGAGCGTGAGAGAGACAAGAATTCAGGTCAGTATGGAGGATTAGACATGGCTGCTGTACTGAGTGCTCCCATCCATAACAAACTGTGTATGTCTATGTATGTGTGTGTGTGTATGTGTGTGTGTGTGTATGAGTGCGTGTGTGTGTGCACGTGTGTGCGTTCGTGCACGTGTGTGTCCGTGCGTGTGCGTGCTCGTGTGTCTGTGGTTGGAGAGGGTCTGGAAGACAGAGACTGGCAGCAGACAATGGGCATCAGCCTCGTGGTGTGTGTTTGATGTTCTGAGTGACAGGGCTGAGTGACAGGTTGCCCCTGATCCCGCCCTCCTCCACCAGGGACCCTGTGTACCTGAAGGGGTTTGTACCGGAGCTTCACCCCGACGCACCCGTTATCAGGGGGCTTCCTCCAAGCAGGGAGGCTGAGCCCTCGGGTGTGTGTGTGTGTGTGTGTGTGTGTGTGTGTGTGTGTGTGTGTGTGTGTGTGTGTGTGTGTGTGTGTGTGTGTGTGTGTGTGTGGGGGCGGGGGATTTCTGGAGCGTTATCGCAGGAGGTGCGAGTAAAGTCACTAAAACACGGAATATAAACACAGAAACGGTCGCAAATCAGGTCAGTTCAATGTGTTGCGGCTTATAGTCGCTGCTCGGATTTAGACGCTGTTGATTGTTCCCTGGCCTCACCCGAAGCACGATGTTCTGCTCTGTACGAGGTTAAATACAGTATGTTCGTGGATTTCCCGTACACTATGCACTATGTACTATGTACTACAGTACTGTACACCTAAAAAGAGTACTTAGATCTGGAATCAGTTCAGGCGGCACTTTGGGCCACAGGCGATACCTGTCTCGGCCCCAGTACATTCTATCCCTCTGTTCACTCCGTCAGTTATTGACGAGGCTTTTATTGATTTGGAAAGACCTAGGGATTGTGTCAATAAAACAGCTTCACATAGTGGCATATTTGCTTCCTTCGACCAGCTAACTCAGACTTTCAATTTGGGGCCCACTCATATCTTTAGATACTTGCAAGTCAGAGATTATGTTCGTTATCATTTTCCTGGCTTCCCTGCCCTCCGTCCCCCCACTCTTGTTGATACAATACTTGATGTTGACCCCAATCTCAAAGGTACCATTACAATACTGTACAGTACTTTTCTCAAAAGTCTACAACCTCTGGTTGTTTCACTGGTCTAACAGTAAGCTTGCTCGTATCTACCCTGACATTGATCCAAAAAGTGTTGGCAACGACCAGCCCATCTCAGTCACACGTTCTGGTCTCGCCCCACCTTTGCTCCTTTCTGGACTTGCGTCTTTGCCTCCCTCCCTCTCAGCCATCAACATCTGCCATCATCCAACCCTCACCATTACTCACCCTGTTTGGTGCCCTTCCCATTGGCCTCTCACGGCCGTACTACTTTGCTGAGCTTGTTGCCTTTCTCGTACTGCTGGCAAGACGTGCAATTCTGTTGCGTTGGAAAAGCCCTCATCCCCCCACCACCTCACTCTCAATGGATAAAGGCTGCCCTTCGTTTGATGAGATTAGGGAAAATTAAACACACTCTTCGTATCTCAGAACGGAAATTCCATCAAATCTGGCAACCTTTCCTAGATAATTTCAGATCTCTCCAAATAGAGATTGACCCTGATGTCTCTAGACTACCTAGTTATAGCCCCCCTCCAATAAGCAGTAGTTTGTAGCACAGTAAGTGTTTTTTTTTGTATTGATATTATTATTATTTCTTAGTGCTGTTAGTGTTATTATTATTATTTTATTTGATGTCTTTGTGACCAAATCAGCATGCATGACTTGTATACGTATGTTTCTGTATATTAAGGCAAGCTCGGCCGATATGATCTACCATTAATATCTGTACCAAAACCCGTCATACCCTATTTCATTGGTACGTCTCTGTAAGGGGGGGGGGTTTCGGGGGTACCTTGTTCCACAGAATGTTTCAATTTCACTTCATGTATGAGGTGCGATGTATTCTGTTATGCTCAAAATCTCAAAAATAAATCGTAAAAAAAAGTAGTACTTAGCATCGCGTAGCGTCTTATCCTAGCTATCTTTCTTGTGTACGGGGAATGGGTTAACCTAGCGATAGTTAGTGCTCGGCACTTGGTTCTATGAACATCCTTACTGTACCGACAGCGATACATGAAGTGTTTCTCTTTCTTATGACAGAAGTACTTATTGTACGTCTCTTATGATAAAAGCGTCATGCTAAACGCCCTGAATGTAAATGTAAATGTAGAGCGCACGCGTTTAACCACACACAGAATATATTCCCGGGTTTCCCGTCGTTTGAATGAAGTACCCTCCTATCCGCTCTACATCCAGAGCTCCCCCAGCGTAGGAACGGTTCTGGGGGACTTCTTCGTCCACGCCCAGGGAGACAAGACGCTCCGGGGGGGTGAACACAACAAGACCCCCCAGGCTGGGACTCCTGCCCTGGGGGGGCCCACCTGGGATGGTCCTGGTCGAGGTGGACCGGTCCTACTGGAGCTGGAGGGGGGTCGGTCCGGTCCTGAGATCGGTCTGGCCTGGTGGTGGCTCAACACACGTTGTGGGTTGGTGCTGAGAAGACCTCAACGTTAAACTATTCTTTATCTCAGTCGGACGCGGTTGACTCTGAGAGTTTAACATCACACTCCCAAAACTCCATCGCCTGCCAAGTGAGGAGGAGGCTCGCACACACACGCACACACACACACACACAAGCGCGCACACACACACACACACACACACACACCCCTGCTAAGGTTGTAAAATCAGCATAGCTCTCTGAAATTCCGGCAACACCAGGCTCTCAGTGAGCATGCGCACACACACACAAACACACACACAAAAACACACACACATCAAAACACACACACACACACACACACACACACGCACACGCACGCACACGCACACACACACACACACACACACACACACACACACACTCCTGCAAGCCCCACACAAATTAATGTGAAATCACATCCACACCCCTCCTCTCCTCTCCTCCCCTCCTCTCCTCCCCTCCTCTCCTCCTCTCCTCCCCTCCTCCTCCTCCATTACAAATCGCTGAGGCTTGCAGCCCCCCCCCACCCCTGTTGTTTTTACAAATGGTGTGCCTTGTTGTGCTGCTCTCCACCTTATGTAAGACACAATGAACCAACACTGGCCCTGAGCTCACACAGTAACATATGGGCGAGAGAGAGAGAGAGGGGGAGAGAGAGAGAGAGAGAGAGAGAGAGAGAGAGAGAGAGAGAGAGAGAGGGGGGGGGAGAGAGAGAGAGAACAGAGAGAGAGAGAGAGAGAGAGAGAGAACAGAGAGAGAGAGAGAGAGAGAGAGAGAGAGAGAGAGAGAGAGAGAGAGAGAGAGAGAGAGAGAGAGAGAGAGAGCAGAGAAAGTTGGGGAGGGCGAGACAGTCAGAGACAGAGAGAGAGAGATGGAGAGAGGGGGAAGCAGAGAGAGAGAGAGAGAGAGAGAGAGAGAGAGAGAGAGAGAGAGAGAGAGAGAGAGGGGAGAGAGAGAGAGAACAGAGAGAGAGAGAGAGAGAGAGAGAGAACAGAGAGAGAGAGAGAGAGAGAGAGAGAGAGAGAGAGAGAGGGGGTGAGAGAGAGAGAGATTATATTACTATGATGTTGTATTTGCATTAAATATCAGTATTTGATTGAAGTCATGTGGATATAAATGTGTGCATAGCGATACTATATTGTCTGTATTGCTGCTGTTCTTCATTGATTGCATGGTAATCTGTCAGCTGCTTCTGAATGGAAGCATATGTTTCAACTAAAATGAGGACATTTTAATAAAAAATGACGAGGGAGAGAGAGACAATGGGAGGGCGAACAGAGGGAGAGGGAGAGAGAGAGAGAGAGAGAGGGCGAGAGAGAGAGAGGGCGAGAGAGAGAGAGAGAGAGACAGAGAGAGAGAGAGAGGGCGAGAAAGAGAGAGAGAGAGGGCGAGAGAGAGAGAGGGGAGAGGGTGAGAGGGGAGGCGAGAGAGAGAGCGGGGGGGAGGGGATACAGAAGAAAATGAGGCCAAGTTGTAAATACATTGTGTTAGAATTAGAGCTGTCAAGCGATTAAAATATTTAATCGTGATTAATCGCATTAATGTCATAGTTAACTCTAATTAATCGCGATTAATCGCAAATTCTTTTTCTATGCTAAATATCCCTTGATTTTTTTGTCCCATAATTCTTCTCATTTTAATTCTCTTATCAACATGGTGAAGTGCATCGGCTTGCCTTGTGCAAATGATTTTCTATTGATAACAACATTGGCATTACACTGATCAAAACAGGACGATACAAAAAAAGAGCCTATAGTGCAATTAAACGACTGCTTTGAACAAATGTCATTTGAACATAGCAGTCAGGCTACTGCTTCTTTGTTTTGAGCCAAAGAAAAAAAAAGTTTTTTTTTTTTTTTTTTATAAAATATTTGCGTTAATCGCGCGATAAAAAATTTAACGCCGTTAAATTTGGTTTGCGTTAACGCCGTTAATAACGCGTTTAACTGACAGTTCTAGTTAGAATATATTATATTTCATATGCCCCAGTGAAAAGGCCCATGTACCTGATCTATGTCACACTAATGTTACCAGGACAACAATTTATGCATTTATTTATTTCAGTTGGCACCATATTGTAGATCAGAAAAATGTGGAAAAAAGGTTTCAAGCTTTTTACAAATGCTGAATAAATGAATCAATCATCTAATCCATTGACAAACATAAGGGGTCATACAAACACACAAAATAGTGTGGCTGTGTGTGCGTCCTCGACTCTCTCTCTCTCTCTCTCTCTCTCTCTCTCTCTCTCTCTCTCTCTCTCTCTCTCTCTCTCTCTCTCTCTCTCTCTCTCTCTCTCTCTCTCTCTCTCTCTCATATCAATTCAAAAAATAATTGACGCGGCCAAAGTAGTTTTAAAATTCAACCTCGTCGTAGTGGGTGCGGAAAGTTGTACTGGGTACCCAGGGACCCAATGGGGGGACTTCCCTTTGAAATACCTGGGATTAAAAGTGGTTTTCTGTTTGCAAAAAACAACAACAGAGCGTTTACATGCAGAGTCATTATCGGATAAAGAATCAAATAAGACCTCAACCGGACTTTTAAAATCCATGTAAAGATCTTTACTCGATCTACTTCGGACCGAAATCTGTACATGAATGGACAAGATCGGATAAGAACGCCTAGGGCTGTCCTTTATTTAATAGGTCCATGAAGTAAACCCACATCGTATCTCAGATTTTGCGTTCTGGGCATGCTCGAGATCCTGCGGCCGGGGGACGTGAGCCAAAAGTAGAAGGACATGGTAGTCGTGTTGTTGTCGCCATAGACAGATATTCAATTCTTATTTCTTTATAAATATACATATTTCTTGATATGTTTATGGGTGTCGCCGTCGAAAACAAGAAAAGCGATTTATTTTAAAAGGTCACGCAGAAGACGGAGGTAGCCGGTGTCATGCCATTACCGGCCTGTAAGATAATCATCAACATGCATCCAGTAGGCCTACACACTACGCTTCGATTTCACCCAAGACTGAATTAAAAGACGGGGATGTTCTCTGAAATTATGAATCTTAAAGACTGCGTCGGGTTCTCCGACTCTCTGGTACTTCCACAACAAAGCCTCACAGTGGGGGTTATCTCGTCCATGGTGGAAAAGGAATTGGGGGAAAGGAACTTTGGCTTTGACTCTCTGAAGTCCAGATTGAAAAGCTACATGGAGGAGAAAGGGATTGTTGCCGTATGCGGGACAGCTGTCAGTTCACTTCGGGTCCATGTCATTTCTCCAACAATTCATTGTGTATTGTTGGAGTGGGCATACGACCGAGAGGTCAGAACAATGGATCGTCCTAGAAATGACATGGACCCGAAGTGAACTGACAGCAGTCTACTGAAAACATCTTTCTCGAATGCCGCCTGAGTTTGTTGTTGCTGGGACGTAGAGGTCAATCGGAAGTGGCTCTATAAAAACTTGTTGTAAGAGCTACAGCACCACCTAGGGTACGAATACAGCCATGCTCTGGCCATGATCCGATCTCTTAAAGGCCCACTATGCAACTTTTTTAGCCAAAATTACATTAAGTATGCAGGTTGAGAGTTATGCTGATGGTTCTGCATCCATTTCTGGGTTGATTGGTGGGTGTGTCATTTACCCATGTCGCCTCTCCAGTGAAAAAGCGCATATGCAACTTGATCTGTTCGGACCGACACAATCCGGATGTGACGCAGCGGAAGTATCCTCGAAAATGTAGTCAGATTGTAGTTTCGAAAATGCTTTACGGCACAGACACACACCCAAACATGGCACCGGCTAGATATAAACAGCCAGTTGCGAGGCAATTGTTGTCCGAGGTAGGAAACCCAAACGCCGCCGTGTTTGGGTGCATGATAGAGTTTAGATCGGGTTAGATTAAATAATCTCGGATATAAATAACGATCTCATCTCATCGTCATCCGTTTATCCGGGGTCGGGTCGCGGGGGGAGCAGCTCACGCAGGGGGCTCCGGACTTCCCTTTCCCGGGCCACATTGACCAGCTCTGACGGGGGGATCCCGAGGCGTTCCCAGGCCAGTGTTGAGATATAATCTCTCCACCTAGTCCTGGGTCTTCCCCAATGGACGTGCCTGAAACACCTCCAAAGGGAGGCGCCCAGTAGGCATCCTTGCCAGATGCCCGAACCACCTCAGCTGACTCCTTTCTAAGTAAAGGAGCAGCGGCTCTAATCCGAGTTCCTCACGGATTACTGAGCTTCTCACCCTATCCCGAGACGCCAGCCACCCTTCTGAGAAAACTCATCTCGGCCGCTTTTACCCGCGATCTCGTCCTTTCGGTCATCACCCAACCCTCATGACCATAGGTGAGGATAGGAACGAAGATCGACCGGTAGATCGAGAGCTTTGCCTTGCGGCTCAGCTCTCTTTTCGTAACAACGGTGCGGTAAAGCGAACGCAATACCGCCCCCGCTGCTCTGATTCTCCGGCCAATCTCACGCTCCATAGTACCCTCACTCGCGAACAAGACCCCGAGGTACTTGAACTCCTTCACTTGGGCTAAGGACTCATAAATAACGATAATCGGGTTCAATAACTTCACATGGTGTGTCTAGTGTGTTTCCAGCATTCGTAGTGTTGATCAGCAGAGAAATAGTCCGCCAAGACGTTGAGGTTGCTTAGCAGCCAGAGACTCTGTCCATGCAAGTGAACGGAGCGTTCACTCTTCGTCATAACTATCAAACCAAACATCCTTCACATTCACCGAGCGAACATTCTGAAAGTAAAATGCACATTTCTCGCTAAAAATGTTTCCATAAACGCATTTAATGGCGTAACTATGTTACTATTTCCACCCAGAAAAAAGAAAGATGTCGGCCGTATGCTTCTGTGCAAGGGTCACTACTATGGTCACTACAGTAACGAATTGCTTTACGGCACAGACCCACAAACACGGAACCGGCTCGATATAAACACAAGTAACTAATGGATTGTTATATTCATCATAGATCAGCCGACTAAAAAGAGACAGAGAAACCCAATGTCGGAGGAACAGAAGAAGAGAAAAGGGAGACAGACCGACAGAGAGGCCAGACACGAGTAAACGTTGGGCAAGCTTTTCAGGAATAGCGTGAACTGAAAGAAAAAGAAGACTGCAAATCAGACGCCGACTCGGCCGTGTTGCTTTTGAAATTGAAAGTACCCTTGGGTGAACTTTGTCTGCGTAATATTCTTGATTCTGATAGTCTCTGTACACATGTGTTTGCTCAACCATTTTTTTGAGCCCTGTAAAAATTGTTTTCTCGACCGTTTTGTTGTGAGCCCTGTTTGTTTCTAGCTTGCTTGGTTGCAACCATATAAACACCTTTGCCGGTGTTTTGCTGTTCGTCTGTCTCGTCCCCCAGATACAGACTGAATCCCCGAATCCAGGTTCTTGTTTATTTCGATTATTATGTTGGCCAAACCTCTTACACTGATTGTTCTGTTCAACCTAAGATAAAATAATTATAACCTAGGGTATAAATTCTCCCCGTCAACTATAAAAAATGATGGATTTATGTTTATTGCAATGCAAATACACCATTTTAAAAATGCATAACCTTGCCTACACTTTATGAACATCTATTTCGGACATGGCTCCGCGCATTCGCCGGCTTCTTTGAAAACAAATGCACATGGCTCGCGTAGAAGAGCATGGGGAAGGGACGTCAACGAGTTGTTACGACAGTGTTGTGAAATATCTACTACGAAGCTTTAGGGGGCGCTGTGTAGAGAAATGTGCGTGCCAAAACCAAGAAAACAGCGAAGAAATGCCCGAAGTTGCATAGTGGGCCTTTAAAGGCCATGTACGTTTGGATAATTGACACGTTCCTTTCGAGTAGCAAAATCGGTATAAGGCTTAATCGATCTAGCTGTCCCATGTAAGCGCACTGACTGTCACACCTTTGTGACACAAATAAGCTGCAATGTCCGCACATAGGGACAAGAGGAGCAGGACCAAACATATAAGCTGCAATAACTGCACAAAGCCACCAGATGGCAGCATCATCACACATGAGGAAAACGGGAGGCGAGCTCTCAAAACCATAGCCAATCAGAGCACGTACCACGTCATATAGGCCACGCCTACTCCTTATGTGAACAGCGTGCCCGCCCTTAGGACAGGCAGGATTCTGGCTGTGTCCCAAAGTAAAGGCTGCAACCTTGCTCGAACACTTCCTTGCTTGTCGCGTCCTATGGAGATGAGGCTAGAGTGATGGCTAGAGTGCTGCCTAGTGTTTGTAGTGTTCAGAGTGTGGAACGACTTGCTGGTGTAGAACGCTTCTGCTTCCACTTTTTAATACTGCTCCAGTGGTAAATATTTTAATGCTTTAATTGTTGAAATTGTTACCAGCTACTTAGGTGGTTACCTACATAGGCTATTAAAACAAAGAAAATTCCTGCAAAAACCCGCGTCAAAAACGTCACTTGTGTAAAGCAATGTGTAGGCCTATTGCTTTCCAGACGCAAGCGTGTGAACGCAAAGGATTGTGGATATTTTGGCTCGTTGACGATCCGGAATTCTCAAAAATAAAGGACGTGAAAAGGGCGCGAATTTCCGAGGGTTCTCAACATTTGAACAGTGCTTGTCGACGTTCTATGACGTAGCCAGTGGCGACTGGTCATTAGGGGCAAGTGGGGCTCGGCCCCACTTGGGGCTCGAGTGACCTCACACCTCCCCTCATGTGCCGCGGGCTAAAAGTCAGGTAGCAAAGAGAAGGAGAAGGATTAACTTTGCTTACAAACATGTCGGAGGCACACAAACGAAAACGGGTCGACAACATGAATGAGCTAGATCATATATTGGAGTACAGATTTGAAACCCTTAGTCTGGAGGAAAAATTAGAGGTAAATCGCCTTGGTCCCCACCATCAAAGGGATTTCGGCATAAGCCTATCCTCTGGCAAACAATCTGTGCATTTAACGTGGAGTGGTTTGCCAAAAAAGAAGGCTAACGGCTAGCATTCAGAAGAAGGCACTCTCCTGCTTTCCTGGTTTGCGGTTTGGTGGCAGTGGTGGAGAAGGTACTTGGTCGAGGACCAAGTCGCGGATCATTTGTTGCTGTACAGGCCGACGAGACAACGGATGTCTCCTGTAAATCACAGATGGTGGTTGTGCTGCGATACATTTGGCTATGTAACACAGTGACAGAGAGGTTTTTAGAGTTTGTGGAAGTTAAGGACAAAACTGGTGTCGGCCTTTGCAATAGCATCACGGTTGTTCTGGAGCCAGTGAAGCTCAGAGAAAAGCTTATCGCTCAGACCTACAAAATCGGCGGCCGTAATGAGCGGAGTTGTGAGTGGGGTGCAGACGCTGATGAAGGATACCTACCAAATGCACAGTTTGTTCACTGCTACGCCCACCAACTGAACCCGACGTTGCAGCAACTGTGCTCAGCTAGGATCAGCGCCCTGAAGGTGTTTACTTCCGATCGGACTGCTTTTGCCACGCTTTTCCCCGGGTCTCCAAAACGTGTTGCAGCTCTTTCAGAGGCAACACACAGACGGATTCCAAGGCCACCAGCTGTCCGATGGAATTCTAAAAGTCGGACTGTGAATGCCATTTGGGAGACCCGTGCAGCACTGCTCCAGTGCATGGAGGCCATTCGCACACAACCAGGATTGGATGAGATCACCACAAGTGACGCATACAACCTGTCAAAGAAACACTCTAACAGAGCCTTCGGTTCGAGCTGCTGCTGGAACTATTTTCACTGCTCCTAGTTCTCTCAATTCAGGACCTACTCCCAGGATAATTTCAGTTGGAGCCCGCATGTCCAGAAAATGTACTAAGAGCCTGCTTGTACTAATTATCAAAAGAAGCACTCAACAACCAAACCAACTCCCAGGATGAAAGTGAACTTAAAGCCTGCTTGTACAGGGCCTAAATATCTAAAGAAGCACTCGACAACCAAACAAACTCCTAAGTACATAATCTGCAACCTCCTGGGTTCACTTAAAGGGTTCTACATGTTCTTAACAAAAAAACTACAAAAGTAGTCCAATCTGGGTCGCTTTTAACTCACTTTATATGTTAAAGTATTTCGGTATGGTAACTATGAAGCAAAAGGGGGGGGAATTGTATCTAACACACGTGGAGAAAAATACTGCAGCGCTACTTTAAGTCTATGTGTAGAGTCTATGTTTCTGACCTCAAATCTGACTCCCGCTCTGATTATTATCAAGTGGGCGTGGCCTATGTGGCGTAGGCGTGGCCTATGTGACGTATTGGCTCCGCCCCTGTCTAAAGGTGCTGCCATCTGTGGCTGGAGTAGTTATTGCAGCTTGTGTGTTCGATCCTGCTTCCTAGTGGCTATGTGGGGGCAGCTTATGTGCTTAAAATACGTAACAGGGAACAAAAATGAAGGTGGTTGCAATGAAGAGGTGGGAGTGGCAGTCAGGTGATCCGGAAAGTACTGGCAGGGCTGGCACTGGGATGGAAAACCAGGAGCGGATCGTGACACGTTCCTCTGCTTGCGATCATTGCGATTCACCATTGATCCATTCATTCAAAAGATCGAAAGACAAAGAACGGGTGCAGTAAGGTATCATTTTTATAATATTGCTAATTGCCTCATAAACATTTCAGTTGTGTTAGTATATTACATTTTCATTTGCTAGTTTAGCTACGTATGACAGTTAACAATGTCGGTGTAGGCCTATTACAAATATTTATGTAGGTAGGCTACTCCAACCTCGTTGCTGATCGATATGTAACCATTTATTTGTATATAAATTATGATAGCATCTTTCTTAAATAGTTGGATGGAATCTGTTCCTTAAGGTACGGCCACACCAAAAGCGTTACCCGCGTATCACGCGTATAAAATCGGCAATTTTTCCATAGGGAACCATTGGTTTACGCGCGTATGAGACGCGTACACGCGTTACACGCGTATAAGCAACATTTTACTCGCGTTAGGCGCGTATGAGGCGCGTATATATACGCGCGTATATATACGCGCGTACGAGGAGTTCAAAAAATTGAACTTTTTACGCTCATACGCGCCGCAATAGCCAATCAGCGTTGAGCTTGACCCGACGTCACTGGCAGAGAGTAGTGAGCTTGGACAGAAGCATACGGCCGACATCTTTCTTTATTCTGTGTGGAAATAGTAACATAGTTACGCCATTAAATGCTTTTATGGAAACATTTTTAGCGAGAAATGTGCATTTTACTTTCATAATGTTCGCTCGGTGAATGTGAAGGATGTTTGGTTTGATAGTTATGACGAAGAGGGAACGCTCCGTTCACTTGCATGGACAGTCTCTGGTTACTTAGCAACCTCAACGTCTTGGCGGACTATATATCTGCTGATCAACACTACGAATGCTGGAAACACACCAGACACACCATGTGAAGTTATTTAAGCCGATTATTGTTATTTATATCCGAGATTATTTAATCTAACCCGATCTAAACTCTATCACCCAAACACGGCGGCGTTTGGGTTTCCTACCTCGGACTCCAGCGCAGCCATGTCCATGGCAGCCACGGCCGGCAACTTTCTTTATTCTGGGTGGAAATAGTAACATAGTTACGCCATTAAATGCGTTTATGGAAACATTTCTAGCGAGTAATGTGCATTTTACTTTCATAATGTTCGCTCGGTGAATGTGAAGGATGTTTGGTTTGATAGTTATGACGAAGAGTGAACGCTCCGTTCACTTGCATGGACAGAGTCTCTGATTGCTAAGCAACCTCAACGTCTTGGCGGACTATTTCTCTGCTGATCAACACTACGAATGCTGGAAACACACCAGACACACCATGTGAAGTTATTTAACCCGATTATTGTTATTTATATCCGAGATTATTTAATCTAACCCGATCCAAGCTCTATCATCCACCCAAACACGGCGGCGTTTGGGTTTCCTTCCTCGGACTCCTAAATCCAGCGCAGCCACAGGCTGGGGGGGGGGGGAGTTTTGGGCGGTCTCATCTACGCGCGTTACGCGCGTATCTGACCATTTTTGACACAAAATGGTCAAGCAACATTTTTCGCTGCGTTACGCGCGTACATGGTACGCGAGGTACGCGCTTGGTGTGTTCGCGGCTTTACAGACCCACTCAGCACCTCACTCTCTGTCTCACTCCCTTACAGACCCACTCAGCACCTCACGCTCTGTCTCACTCCCTTACAGACCCACTCAGAACATCACTCTCTGTCTCACTCCCTTACAGACCCACTCAGAACATCACTCTCTGTCTCACTCCCTTACAGACCCACTCAGAACATCACTCTCTGTCTCACTCCCTTACAGACCCACTCAGAACATCACTCTCTGTCTCACTCCCTTACAGACCCACTCAGAACATCACTCTCTGTCTCACTCCCTTACAGACCCACTCAGCACCTCACTCTCTGTCTCACTCCCTTACAGACCCACTCAGAACCTCACTCTCTGTCTCACTCCCTTACACACCCACTCAGCACCTCACTCTCTGTCTCACTCCCTTACAGACCCACTCAGAACATCACTCTGTCTCACTCTCTTACAGACCCACTCAGAACATCACTCTCTGTCTCACTCCCTTACAGACCCACTCAGAACATCACTCTCTGTCTCACTCCCTTACAGACCCACTCAGAACATCACTCTCTGTCTCACTCCCTTACAGACCCACTCAGCACCTCACTCTCTGTCTCACTCCCTTACAGACCCACTCAGAACATCACTCTCTGTCTCACTCCCTCACAGACCCACTCAGAACATCACTCTCTGTCTCACTCCCTTACAGACCCACTCAGAACATCACTCTCTGTCTCACTCCCTCACAGACCCACTCAGAACATCACTCTCTGTCTCACTCCCTTACAGACCCAATCAGAACATCACTCTCTGTCTCACTCCCTTACAGACCCACTCAGAACATCACTCTCTGTCTCACTCCCTCACAGACCCACTCAGAACATCACTCTCTGTCTCACTCCCTTACAGACCCACTCAGAACATCACTCTCTGTCTCACTCCCTTACAGACCCACTCAGAACATCACTCTCTGTCTCACTCCCTTACAGACCCACTCAGAACATCACTCTGTCTCACTCCCTTACAGACCCACTCAGAACATCACTCTCTGTCTCACTCCCTCACAGACCCACTCAGAACATCACTCTCTGTCTCACTCCCTTACAGACCCACTCAGAACATCACTCTCTGTCTCACTCCCTTACAGACCCACTCAGAACATCACTCTGTCTCACTCCCTTACAGACCCACTCAGAACATCACTCTCTGTCTCACTCTTTGTTTCGTCCTCTTTCTCACTCTCTCTCATTCTCTTCAACTGACTGACCTATTTATTTCCATCTATCTCTACCTCTCACTCCCTCGCCCGCTCTCCTTCTCACTCTCACTTTCCCAACGCTTCACTCGCCTGCTCTCTCTCACCCTCTCTGTTCCTCTCTCTGTCCCGGCGTCTGTCTGTCCGTCCGTTCCGGAGCGTCTCTCCCTCTGATCCACACACAGTGTGTTCCCGTCCTCCTCCTCCCGCTCCTCTGCAGGAGGAGGAGGAGGAGGAGGAGGAGGACGGGGTAGGGGGAAAAGGGGAAGAGGGCAGGAGGCAAGAGGAAAGGCTGAGAGGGGGAGAGAGACCGAGAGAGATAGGGAGATAGGGGTAAGAGAGAGAGAGAGGGAGAGCGGGGAGGGGACACACACACACACACACACACACACACACACACACACACACACACAATCACAGATACACAGACGCACACTCACCCAAACACATTGTGCAGAGACAACCACATCGAGTCGCATGCAAATCGCAAACATATAAAGTAAACACATGCACAGATACACAAAGGCAAACACACACACACCCACAAATACCAATGTACACAAACACACACACACACACCAATGTACACACAAACACCCACCCATACCAATGTAGACACACACACACATATACCAATGTACACACACGCAAACACATACACACACACATAACAATGTACACACGCACACCAATGTAAACACGCTCATGTAAATACATAAACTGACGCACACACAAACACACATTCATCCAGTGTAAAACAGAGCACAAAACGATGTGTGTGTGGGTGTCTGTCTGTTTACTTGTGTGTGTGCATGTGTGTGTGTGTCTGTGTGTTTGTGTGTTTCTCTGTGTGTGTGTGTGTGTGTGTGTGTGTGTGTGTGTGTGTGTGTGTGTGTAGGAGGAGTGATAAGTGGTTCCCATGGGACATTGGTCTCCCTATAGACCAGGTTAGTGTGTTTATGGTTTTAAATAAATAAAATGCATACAAAGTGTGTGTGTGTGTGTCTGTGCGCGTATGTGAGTGTGAGTGTGTTTGCATGCATGTACGAGTCACATGCCTGTAAGTCTTTGTGTGTTCGTGTTTGTTTGTAGGTGTAGGTTTCTGTATGTGTGCGCGTGCCTGTGTGTGTTTGTGTTGTGTGTCTGTCTAACCCTAACCCTAACCCTCACCTCGGAGGCTCCGGCCATAACATAACCATGGTAACCTTTAAGGAGAGTGTTTACACAAGAGCTGCGAAAGGCGGAAATATCATCCATAACAATAACACTGAGGGGTGATAGATGCCATAACGTGATGGCCTCAAGATAATATCCAAAACGTCCAAATAATAAAAGAAAGATTAGTGAAAGGTGAGCAGGTATGAAAGATAAACCGATCGGATGAAAGGCCTCGAAAAACTGAGGCTGAAGAAGACAATGAGGCTTAAACGATTTATGTTTAAACTAGTGCTGTCAGTTAAACACGTTATTAACGGCGTTAACGCAAACCAATTTTAACGGCGTTAATTTTTTCTATCGCGCGATTAACGCAATTTAATTAAATATATATAGATATTATTTTTTTCTTTGGCTCAAAACAAAGAAGGAAGTATGTTTGTATGTTCATTGTTTAATTGCACTATAGGCTATTTTTTTGTATCGTCAGTATATGCCAAT
Source organism: Gadus morhua (assembly GCF_902167405.1). NCBI lineage: Eukaryota > Metazoa > Chordata > Actinopteri > Gadiformes > Gadidae > Gadus > Gadus morhua. The sequence goes on from NC_044053.1 coordinate 2,472,750, forward strand.
GTTGTTATCAATAAAAAAACATTTGCACAAGGCAAGCCGATGCACTTCTCCATGTTGATAAGAGCATTGAAATGAGTAAATGAATGGGACAAAGAAATCAAGGGACATTTAGCATAGAATTTTTTTTACCGTGAGTTAACCATGACATTCGTGCGATTAATCGCGATTAAATATTTTAATCGCTTGACAGCACTAGTGTGGACACAAAGGAGTGGAGCAGTTATGTAGATGGAGGCGGAGCAGCTAGCAGCTAACCTGGAGGAAGATTCAACACTCAATACACCTCCAGCTCCTCGCCTCCACCTGATGGAGGGGAGGAGATGGAGGTGGAGGAGGTGGAGGTCTATTCAGTGTGAATCGTTTAAGAGGTGAATCTGCGAGAGAGAGAGAGAGAGAGAGAGAGAGAGAGAGAGAGAGGGGGGGAGGGGGGAGAGAGAGGGAGAGGGAGAGAGAGGGAGAGGGAGAGAGAGAGGGGGGAGAGAGAGAGAGAGTGGGGTGGGGGAGAGAGAGAGAGAGAGAGAGAGAACAGGGTGGGGGAGAGAGGTGTGTTCGATCCTGCTTCCTAGTGGCTATGTGGGGGCAGCTTATGTGCTTAAAATACGTAACAGGGAACAAAAATGAAGGTGGTTGCAATGAGGAGGTGGGAGTGGCAGGCAGGTGATCCGGAAAGTACTGGCAGGGCTGGCACTGGGAAGGAAAGCCAGGAGCGGATCGTTATTGAGCAGTTTTCATGCGCCATTTGATGCGCCATTGAGCAGTTTTCAAAGGAATGAATGGGCGGCCATGTTTTAGTCCGCTGTCCTTTCTTTAACGTGCCCATGCTCTCCACGCGGTAATATACAATCCATCTCCTTTTGCTTCATAGTTCCCATACCGAAACTAAACCAAATAAAGTGAGTTAAAAGCGATCCTGATTCGATGACCTTTACTAAAAGAGCGCAACACCTTACAGAAGGCGCAAAATGGTTTAGTCCACCCCTGCACGAGGATTCCCAATACCAGCTTATCAAGAGTTGATTGACTGCTAATGCCTGAGCGCTAATTTGCACCTCATTTGGAAATCGGGGACGCAAAAAAACAAAGGAACAGGACACAGAAACAAGGCAATCTGAGGGAAAACCGATTTATTTCATAAGAAGGAGGGGTTTAAGAACCATAGTTTAAGAAGGGTTTAAGCTTATATCAGCAGTTTAAGATTGAAGGCAGTAAGTGATAAATCTAGAGAATAATCACATTGTATAACCCTGAGCCTGAATTTATCAATATCATCAATTATCAGCCTAATATCTACAATGCCATAATATCTATCAAATAAATGAAATACCTAGCAAATATATAAACCTTTGCTGATTTAAAACACAGAACTTTTATGTTTTTTTATGGGAGAGAAGGCTGGAATGCAGTAAATAACAAATTTGATTGTTGTCTTTATTAAGGTTATTCAATGATTTAAACGCAATGAGAACAAATTGTATAAAAACATCAAATTCATGTGAGAATCTAAATTCTTTGCTTCCAAAATTGTCAGGGTGACATAAAATAACTTTTTTTAAAGAAATAATAGAAAGCCAGAAACAAAAGATAACATTTCACTAAAAGTGGGAATATCATTGTATCGCAAAATACAACGAATCGCAATCCATATAATAATGGTCTACGAAAACCCCTGTGATATCATATTGTGAGCATCCTGGTGATACCTGTCCCTAATTAACACCAGGCTATAGGGAAGCAAGGCCTTTGATGGCAATGTACAGGATGAGAGGCTGCGGCTCACAGGTACCGCTGAATTTCGTCCTCAGCACGTCTCCGTCTCTCTGCAGACCCACTCCACAGGAGTTGAAGAGCTCCTCTGTCAACTGGAAGGTCTCCTCGGTCAGGGGAGCGAGGTCATCACTGCTCAGAGACATCTCCCCATTCTCGATAAAACACTGCATCTGAGACATGTGTGAGGACACAACATCATTACGCGTCTAAAATTTGCACTGAACTCTAAAAAAGGGTTTATGAGATAATCGCTGCATTATTCCACTCCTGTCCGCCTCAAGCATCGCCTAAGACTGCACGGCTGCCCCAAAGTATAAACTCAGGACTCTTTGGATAAAAGGGTCCACCTGATGGCATGATTATACATTGTGTTACTTCATAATATTCACCAGAGCAATGTAATACATACCAGCAGCTCCAGGGATCTCAGCATCTTGGGATCTGGGGGAGTGCAGCTCGACACCAGGACAGCAAGGCCGTCATCCGGCATTTCTGGAAAACCGGGTGTGAACATTTCACACTAATATTTAGCTTGAGATGTGACACAGCAACTACTGTGCAGGAGCTACGCTACAAACTACAGTGACGGTCAGGCCCACTTACCAGCCAGGGCACTGGTAACGAGGTGAAAAGCACCAAGAGGACTGTTGGGGTCCTCGGTCTCCAGTCCATTGTCAGACAGGACATCCAGTATGCCCTGGAGGGCCTCTCTCTGAGGCTCGACCTCAACACAGTCCAGAGAGGGGAGTTCGCCATCGAGCATCTGGCTTAGCTGAGAGAGAACCAGAGCACATCCTCAAATACAAACATTAAATAGACAATACAATACGAATAAAAAATCTAGAGATGATTGTTTTGTTATGAGTATAAGAGAATGTCTCAAGAGCCATAAGTTTAATGTTGCAGGTCGGGAATGCATGCTTTGCATTTAGTCAGCATTGCAGAAATATGTGTTCCAGGAATATGCATTTCCTATGAGTTTCTATTCAGGACGTGTTCACTTGAAGACGCATGCTTCTAATCGGCCTATCACGTGACTCCAGGAAGTAAACACTTAAGTCGCGTCTAGCTGGTTCAGCGTTTCGTTAAATTGAGAACAATTTAATCAAATCTTGCAAGATCTTGTTCTTTACATAGCATCGTCGAACTTGCGAAAAATACAGCTTTTCGATGACGTTCACGTCACTTAATTCCGTCACTTCATAACGTTGCCATGGCAACAGGGGGAAATGGCTGCTCTTGTGTGAAGTAAACGCAAAATTGTTCAACTTTCTGCTAAGATGCATCTGACTTTTTTGCAACGAAAATCCGGGGATTAGGAATTCATGCAAGCCTTGCATATTTTGCGCGAAAATCTGCAATTTATGCGGTGAAAGTGCGGCATATTTGAAAAAATGTGGCCCCCGCATGAATATGCGGATATTGGCTGATTATGCATTGAATTATGCAACAGCATAATCACATTTTTCTGGAGGGACTGATTAGTGTAAAGTTTGTATAGTTTTCATCTCAAGGTAGTTCAAATGCACTACTGCTACACAAATACCATGTTAGGTCACACGTGGGTCATTTGACGACGCTAATAGTGTTGTAGTGACCAAAAATAATGTTGTTTACAAGTACATATTCTTGCTTATTTGTTTGAGATGAGTACAAATGAGATTTCTGGTTTCTCTGCCTTTTTATTTGTGTGTTGCAGTTTCACCTTTCCCCATGTGCTTCCAATAAACCTGTGGAAGGGAGAAATACATCTGCAGAGTCTTGGTGTTTTGGGTATGAGTTTAGCTGTCCGTCAGGGTATTAGTAGACATACCGAGGTCAGCATAAAAATCACTGGAGATCTTACCACCCTCTCCAGTAGATGGACCACCCCCCACTGCCTCATGGCTGAAACGAGGTGCTGGAGCAGAGAGGCCTTGGCTGACGCTTTGAGACCCGAAAGCAGTTCAAAGTTAGGACTCAGCTTGGCAACTTCTGCAAATCGATCATAGATAGACATAATCACAAAAAAGCTCAATCGACATCTTGTGAATAACACGTTCAGTATTTATAAAAACAAGTCCATATATTACCCTCTGTTAGCCAGGTGCTGCCCGGCATCATATCGTCATAAGATCCGATATAGCAATCAACAGATACCGTCACAACGGAACCGGGAAGCAGGTCTCAAGGGAGGCAGAGAAAATATCATAGCAGTTTATTTTCCATGACATCACAAAAATATTTTGACAGAACTGTGAAACAAGTTGCGGCTCTTTGCAGACCTTCAACCATTGTAATAATTATATTTACAATCACTCACCAATGACTCCGTTTGGTTGCACACTTAGTTTTATTTTCCTGTAAGCAATGGTCGTGTTTGGTTGTATAGTCACAGATCTTTCGTCGGATGTCTCTGTAGTCACACTTACGCCAATCTGAAAATAAATTAACATTAGCAAGTAGACATTAGCTTAAGGAAATGGTAATGAGTATTGATATTGGGGTTATAAATCATGAGGCAGCCACACCTAAAAAATGTATTGTACGTTATCATAAAATGACATCAGTGATTAAGGAAACATGCTATTAAATAAAAGTAGTCATTAAAAAAAGTATTATGTTTTGACTTATTAATGTATTTATTGCCTCAATTATTTATTTCACAGCCATATTTAATCATTGATATCTCTAATATTGTATCCAATGGACTTCTGTACAAAAGCTGTTTTATGAATTTCCAACGTATACATTAGCTGATCAACTTGCAGTGTAGAATTCGTCCCTTTAGTGTCGAATAGTGTCAAGTAGAGTAATTCCGCCCATGTGTCTTCAACATGGCAACACCTGAGCTTAGAGTCTAGGGAGGAGGGGAATTGGACTGAATTTGGACTGCAGTACCCATTTTAAACACTCAGTGTCAGTGTTATGTATGTTTCATGAAATATATTCCTAATAATAGTTGTTAAATAATCTAGTTCTGAAAATAAATGGCGTAGACAGTAAGTGAACCGACTACACATTGCTTAGAGAACCCTTCAATAAGAACAAGTACTATTAGTAGTTACAATGCTTGATGCTGTATCGGCCAATACTCAAGTTCAGGAATCTGAATCAGTATCGGGAAGGAAAAAAACTGGTATCGGAACATCTCTACTTGCTATAGTTCCATTTAATCAAATCCTCAATACAGAATACAACAAGCTCTAAGCCCTTTAATGAATATGTATTATATTTACATTTACAGATGGAAATCACTCTAGCATTTAGCCCCTCCGTGTATCCTACATACCATGAACCAGTGCCTAATCTTGCCTAGTACAGTGGTTGCCTGTTGGTCACTCTGACTAAATGTCGATTTCTGAGTCGTCACAATCCTCTGTATCACCAGTCCGGAAACAGTCCAAGCACTCTCTTGATCCTTCTTGAACACGAAATGATCCATGTTGATGAGCCTAGCCAGGAGAGTGGGAAGTGTATAGCAAAGATGTTTTTAACTAATTATTGTACATTTTAAATATGATTGATATGATTTAAATGCAAACCAAAATAATGACATCACTGATCATGTTAGTAATCAACCAAGTGTTTTTCCATCCAGCACTTCAAGGAGAAACAAAGTTGACAGGTGATAATGTCCAGATAACCTCCCTGTTATGGTTGGATTAGGAGACATCTTACCTTTCTTTGAAAACTTGATTTAGCTCCTCCAAATTTAGATTTTCTTTCTTCAAGACGCCAAAGGTATTGTGGTGCTCTGAAGTGCTTTTATGTGCCACGGTCAGTTTAGGAAGGTCAGGATGCAAGGTACTCTCAATGCTGGCATTGTAATCGGCACTCCTATGTTCCCTGTACTGCGGGCAGTCCGTCACTGTGACGTCTTTTGACGTTGCACAGTATGCACAAAATGCAGTTATTATAAACAAAACATAGATAGGTATAACAACAATGAAAACATTTTTAACCGCAAATGAGAATATTGTGAGTTCTGCTTACCTGGCTGTTTCACGGTGTCACCCTGTAATATTTCATCAAGGGTAAAAGGAGTGACAGAATATTTGGTTTTCTGAAACCAATAGCGACCCTTTTGCTCCATCACGATTGACAACAACTTAATTGAGTTACCGCAATTCAATGCTGGTATCAGATTTCGATCCACTTCCTTTACATATTTTGCAGTATGTTTTGAAAACATGTCTGAGCTGTAAGGTTATGAGGAAAACCTGAAAGTGTAACAGTGACAATTTATTTTCTTACTATTGTTTTTTTCTTCATAGACAACCCTAGCCTGGCTCCGCCCGCCTAAGTACTTCCGCTCAATTTGAATTTCCCTTCAGTACTAGGTCTGGACCTGCTGTATGTAATTTGGTTTTCTGGGGCCGCCACAGCGGCCACCAATCAGCGAACAGAGGGCGTGTCTGAGAACAATGACGAGGGCGTGTTTTCAACGATTAGACCCAGCTTTGAAAGATGACTGCATACATAATCTCTGGCCTTACTATAAAATATTGATTTACAATGTGCAATTTTTCCCTGATAAATTAAATTGGACGAACAAAACCTGCAGCTGTCGTTGACGGACATTTTCGTGCAGACGCGCAAGGTGTTTGGTTTGTGTACAACCTGCGCGTGATTCCCGGCGCATGACATACGTCACAACCAAACGTTAGCGATTGGTTATGGCAGATCCAGAGTGGCACTGGGCAGATCCAATAATTTTAAACTTCAACAGACACCCGCCTTGAAGTGAGTTTACGTTTGTCAATTGATTAGGTCCAGACTCTCTGTACAAATGAAATGAAATGAAGTGAAGTACGAGAGTCTGGTAGAACCAGGCTAAGACAACCCACTAGTGCAGCATAAAAGCATATTTTTGTATCGGTCATTTTTGACGACCTATACAAACAACCTATTATATAGTTTAGGTCGCAGAACAGGCTGGCAATGCAGCCCTAGTAACTTTAAAATGGCATTCTGATTCCATGCATTCTGTGATCCACTCATTCGCCCGTTGTGTCCACTTACGGCCCCGGTCGGTGTGTGCGTCCTCGTTGCGTGCCCGGCGCTGGAGTCCCCGGTCAATGTAAGGCAAGTCTGCAGTTGATGGTCTCTGTCACGGCTACACACGGGACTCCCTGGAATGGAGACTGCACAGTACGGTATACTGCAACAGGACCACAGCACAGCACTTCTTAAAGTCGCATCTACCGCTGGCTGTTGGCGCTTAAATAGTCAGCGGCGGCAGAGCTGGCAACGCCCCTCAATTCTGGAGAATTTCTTTGAAGACGAGTGTTGTTGGGGGGTAGGGAATTCTGGAGAACTTGATAGTTGAAATATGTTTTCTTGGCAAGGACACACGGAAAGAGTGGTTTTTTTGGCCTATTATTTTCGACAGGCCTGTACACGACTAGGGGTGGGAATCGAGAACGGGTTCCTACTCAGAACCGGTTCCAACTAACCAATTCCATCGGAATCGTACGCCTCCAACGTTATCGATTCCTCTTAACGATTCCGCACCACGTTTTCCGGTTAACGCAAAAATTTTGCGACGACCCTGCGCGCGCCGACAACCTTCAAACAACAAGGCAGCATCGTGGAGAGTAGGAAGCGATCGCAAGTCTGGCTCCATTTCACCAAATGCAATGAAAATTCTGCCGTATGTAATCAGTGCAATGCTATCATTTAGTGTAAGGGTGCAAACACCAGCAACATGCTAAAGCATTTGTCTACCAAGCATGGAATTAAGGGGGTCATCCCTAAGTTCCCCGGGTCCTATGTTCCCCGGGTTGAATGAATTGAATCACGCACACGCTGAGAACTGAATTGAATCACGCACACGCTGAGAGCCAAGTTTTACCGTACTTTACTTCATGGTGTCTCCGTCAAGGATGACCGTTACAACGTTGACGTGCTGACGTCATCAGTACATGACATCCCCCCCTTACTTGGATTAAAACTCTAATATTCCCTTCACATAAACATTCAGTTTGGCTACTTGAACACTAACCATATAATGAATCTAATCAACATATTCTCTGTCAGAATAAACCTTTGGTTCTTTTCAAATAAACATTTATGTCCTCTAGCATTGTGCATTAATTTTCATTGAACATACACATGAACATATGCATTACTATAACACATTCACTCCATAACAAAGCTTGTGAATCTCTGGGGCATTTTCACTTCTCGGCGCGGTCGCTCCTTCTGCACTGTAAGAGGTCGGCATGGTGTTGACCCCTGAGCGAGCGTCTCTGGTGTGGACGTCACAACATGTTCTGGTGGCGTGTTTACTGTCTCACTGACTGTCTTTGGTTCACTTCCACCGGGTGGTGGTGTCTGCTGAGCTGGTGTGTACACTTTGACATGTGTGGTGTTTCTGGAGTACTGAGCTCCTGTGGGTGACTCAACTACCACACTGTTACCGTTCTTACTGACTACCGTGTGAGGTGTCTGGTTAAATGTTGTTGTGAATTTATCTGTCTTGTCCTGTTTCAAAAGCACCTTGTCTCCCACCTGCACTGGGGACAGTCTGGCTCCGCGCCGCTCGTCAGCGTACATTTTGGACTTGCCCTTGCGCTCAGCATCAGTGTCTCTGGCCTCGAGGTCACTCCTTGGTGTACTGATGTCTGGCAACTTTCCCCTGAGCTTCCGATTGAACAGGAGTTCGGCGGGGCTCCTGCCCGTGGTGGAGTGGTCGATGGATCTGTAGATGGTGACGTATCGGCGTAGTTCCTTCTGCCAATCCAGTCCCTCTGCCTGTGCGATGCGGATCCGTTTCATGATCGACGCATTTTGCCTCTCGACTTCTCCATTCGCTTGTGCCCACCTAGGCGTCGTCTTCAATGGCTGTATGCCGTTCTCCTGACAGAAGTCCTGGAACTGTGATGACAAGAACTGTGGCCCACAGTCAGATCTGATAGAGACAGGCAGACCGTGGCGGCTGAAGATGTTCTCTAAACAGTCTATCACTTTGTCTGTCGTGGTGGATCGCATGATCTCGTATTCATAATAACGGCTGTAATAGTCTACAACTACCAGGATGGAGTGTCCTGTTGGCAATGGTCCTAACAAGTCTGTGGCAATGTCCTGCCATGGTCCATCAGGGAGAGTTGTTGGCCGCAATGGCTCTGGTACGTCAGGCCGTGCCACTAGTTGGCACCCATGGCATGATTTGACATTTTTCTGTCGCCCCATACATTCCTGGCCACCACACCTTTCCCCTCAAATGTTGTTTTGTCCCTACAATGCCTAAGTGTCCTTCATGAGCTAAGGCTAACGCTCTGTTCTGTAGAGCATGTGGTAGGACAATTCGTGTCCCCCTCAGCACTAATTGCCCAATGGTACACAGTTCATTTGCAATACGGGCATAAGCTGAGCACTTATCAAATCGGCCCGTCTGTATTGCTTTTCTCACCTCAGACAGTTATTCATCCTCTGCGGAGGCTCTCTCTACCTCCCTCGTAGTTAGCGCCCTGTGCACCGCCACGAAGCGCACGTACTCCTCTGCTCCGTGTCCATGTGTCGTCTTCTTCGCCGTCTCCCCCAGGAGACGAGACAGAGGATCAGCAATGTTGTATTTCCCGGCTATGTGTATTACTTGAAAGTCATAAGGTTGGAGGCGGAGCACCCAACGCTCAATCCGCGCGCATGGCCTTGATCTGGGGCTATAGATCACCTCCAGGGCCTTATGATCTGTTACCAGGTCAAACCTCTTGCCATATATGTACGGATGTAGGCGTTCACATGCCCAAACCAGTGCCAGGGCCTCACGCTCCGTTTGGGAATATCTCTTTTCACAGTCTGTCAGGCTCCTGCTCACGTAGCATATAGGCACCATAGCTCCCTGCTGCTCCTGTATCAGAACTGCTCCTATGCCCACTGGCCCTGCATCAGCTATCACTTTTGTGGGGGCATCTTTGTCAAAGTATGCCAGCGTGCCCGCCTCGGCTAACTTATTCTTGAGTGACTCGAATGCCACTTTCTGTTCAGGGCCGAAGACAAATGGCACATCTTTCTTGGTCAGTCTCCGCAGCGGCTTTGAGATGGCAGCGAACTGGGGTATGAATCTGTGTCGTGGAAATATCAATCATAACTATAAATATACAATCACATACAAATTATATTAACCTTGTTTATATAATTATTACATTAGAAGAAACTGTATACATTCTCCCTGTAACTTAAAACAAATCCCTTCCTCTCTTAAACTGAGAGAGGTTAAGTTAATTCGTATTCAAGTTCCCACTGGAGCCAGTAAGTCTGGTTTTGTGACCAGGCCAATCGACTGACTTCTTTGTTGTGTAAACTATTTACAGCCACCATGTCTTGCAAACCTGCAGACATGTCCAATAACCACCCATTGTATTGCAAATTGACTTGGCCTTTGGTCACTCCCACTCCCTACCCACAATGGAAACGTTCCCTATAAGAATGTTGTTCACCTATTGTTTCATGGAATGTGTTCTCGGTAAACTTTGCTGCCAGTACTTTTCCCATGATCATGCCTTAAGATTAAATCAAATATTTCGCTGTCCGACGTGTCCGTGAGAGAACTTTCTCTTCGTCAAATGGCGTTGTCGGCAGGATCCCAATATGAGATCATCAGACTGGTAAGTTATGTTTCTTTTAAATGACTATCTTGCCATTCTGACCCTCTGACGGGATCCGGAATTTGGAAAATAGATAAACACATGTGATTAGGATCTAACCTGGACCTTTGGAGGCGATTAGCACTAAAACAACTATTCAGCTCACTTCTTAATGGGGACGAATGCAGGGGTGTTGGCGGAGGTTTATAACAACCTTGGACTGCAACGTTTTGAGATTCCTATGAGCAGATGTACAATACTATTGGTAACTCCTTTGTATTGACTCTACTCGCTAAAATACGACTCTTATTAAGGGTAATAATCCCTCCAGAAACTTCGTACATTAAAAAAAAGAAAGAGGGGATAAGTGGACATAGTTGCCTGCCTTTGGTATGATGAAAGTAAACTAGTGGTTTATTTTATATAAGGGTTAAGATAACTATAAGAATCTTGTGAATCTATTGTCTCGTCGAATGTGTTCTTGGTAAACTTTGCTGCCAGTACTTTTCCCATGATCATGCCTTAAGATTAAATCAAATATTTCGCTGTCCGACGTGTCCGTGAGAGAACTTTCTCTTCATCAATCTGCTACTGTACCCAGCCAAACCCAGAAAACTGCGGACCTCTGATGCATTCTCTGGCTCGTGTGCCTCGACCAGTGCTCTCACTCTCTCATTTGTGGGTCCTATTCCCTTTTCTGACAACGGTATGCCCATGAAAACGAATTTGTCCATCTCAAACTGACACTTCTCACCATTTAAGGTTAGGCCGCATTTCTCTAGTCTCTCCAGTACGGCGTGTAGTCGCTTGTTGTGTGTCTCACAGTCAAGTGCATGGACGATGATGTCGTCTGATATGTTGGCCACTCCTTCGATGCCAGCCAGTGCCGTCGCCACTTCGTGTTGGTACTGCTCACTCGCTGATGAGACCCCGAATATGAGTCTTTTGTAGCGGTATGTTCCGCTGTGCACGGCGAACGTCGTTATAGCTCTTGACTGTTCTGTGAGTGCCATCTGGTGGTAGCCCCATTTTAGATCGAGCTTACTAAACACAACTGAGCCATTCATATCGTGTAGCAGTTCATCAACTGTCGGGATCGGATATCTTCCTCTGATAATAGCTCTGTTTGCCATTCTCATGTCTAGGCATAGACGAATGTCAGTGTCTTTTGCTTTTGGAACTACTACGACTGGGTTTACCCACGGTGTTGGACCCTCAACCTTCTCGATAATGTCCATTCTCAGCAGCTCCTCTATTTTCTTGTCAACCGCCTCTCTCAGGTGGAATGGTATCCGTCTCAGTGGTTGTGCTATGGGTTCCACATTGTCGTCGATGTGCAGCCTGATTTGCTTGGTATTGAGTTTACCCTACCCTGTGAAGAGCTTTGGGTACTTCCCTCTAACCTCTGCCTTTACATCAGTAACCGCTGCTACATCTACACCCACCTTTAGCACACCTAGCTTTGTAGCTGTCTCTCGGCCTAATAGCGGTACTCCCTGACCTGCTATTACTGTAAATTCTGCTTTTGTTTCCCTTTTCCCTATCCTCACTTCACATGTGAATACTCCCTTCACTGGTAGTGGTTCATTTGATGAGTATGTGTATAGTTTTTTATCTGACTTGAATGACTTACACTGTATCTTTTCTTTCTTTAATCCTTCCCATGTATTTTCATCTACTATGTTGGTCGTAGCCCCTGAGTCAATTAACATCACTAGGTCTACACCTCCCACATTAAATGTTAGTCTGTCAATGCAGCTATTGTCACGTACTACAAATGCAAAATCATTATCCTGCTTTTCTTCCTTTCTTGAGTCTACATATTTCACTGACCCCTTGCTAGCTTTAGATTTGCACATTTTGGCGTAGTGGTCTTTACCATTGCATTTACTGCAGGTTTGTCCACGTGCTGGGCATTTCTCATCTTTTGCAAAGTGGTCTCCGTGCCCACATCTAAAGCACACTTTCTCTTTCCCTTTTTCCTCTCCATCACGTTTTCGGCTCTTATTCGCCCATTTTCCTTTGGCTATCTGGTTTACAGTCTCAGTGCCTTTAGCCTCCGTGCTACTCACAAGCATGGCCGCCATTTGCTGACTCTTGCCAGAGTCAATGCCGAGCCCTCGAGCAACTTTCTCCGCACATATTCCGAAGTGCATCTACTCAGTACAGCATCCCTTAGCTGGTTAGCCATGTCAGCCCCAAAAGCACAGTCTTTGGCTGTCTGCCGCAAACGCGTTACAAACTGCTGTACAGTCTCCCCATTGTTCTGTGATATTTGATAGAAAGATTGGCGCGCGAACGCGGTATTCACCTGAGGCACAAAGTAGTTGTTCAGAGCATCCACTGCCTTGACATAGTCCTCTGAACCTCCCGTGTCCTCAAGAGTGGAAAAGACATCCTGCACATCTGTCCCAGCGTGATGCAAGAGTAATGCCCTTCTCCGAATTTTAGTGTTGTCGCTCACATTTTCCGCCATAATCAATCCTATGCCGTCTGCGAACAGCTCAAACGCTGTTAGCCACCGTGTCCAGCGAGGTCCTAGCGTAGCAGGCTCATTGTAGCACTCAAACTTCGGCACGTTAGAATTATTGTTCTCCATCTCGTAGACGAACTAAACTCACTTCAGATTTAACTAGTACCGAGCTTGGTTATCCTCGTCGCCAATGTTACACTTCTAATGGCATGTTATGCCTAGAAACTGAATTGAATCACGCACACGCTGAGAGCCGAGTTTTACCGTACTTTACTTCATGGTGTCTCCGTCAAGGATGACCGTTACAACGTTGACGTGCTGACGTCATCAGTACATGACAGGACCCTTTTTAACAAAAAAGGTCCTATGTTCCCCGTTTTTCCCAAAAAGGGTCCTATATTCCCCTGTAGCCATACATACCGGGGAGCATAGGACCCTTTTGGGGAAAAGCGGGGAATATAGGACCCTTTTCTGGGAAAAGGGTCCTATGTTCCCCGCAATCTATCAATCTTTAAAGATATTTAAACTTTGACACGACATTCGCGAGATGACAGCCAATCGGCGTTCAACAGGGTGACCACCGAGTGACATGTGTAACGTAACAGCCAATCAGCGTTCAACCGGCCAACTCAGTGCAGTGCAGTCCGGGGTGAACTGCAGCATGGAGGAGAAAGTGATTGTTGCCGTTTGCGACTCCCGGAGATCTTTATATGATAGTATATAATATAATATAATTGTATAATAATATCACGGCCAAAAGCTCTGTGCGCCTCCGGATGGCCGTAGCGCGGGGAGCTCTCGTAGGGATTGGGATGAATAGACTGCGTCAGGTTGGTTGGTTAAAATGGTTACTTTTGGTGCAGAAGACTGTAGGACTCGTTTTTAGCCACTCAATGAACTACTCAGGAATCGGTAAGAGAATTGATAAGGAATTGGATCGATAGGCAGAATCGACAATGGCATTGATATTGATAAAAACGTATCAATTCCCACCCCTATACACGACATGTGAGAAAGATTCTATCATTAAAAACTAACAAGATGACTGACATTTATTATTCATTCTCAGTAGACAATGCGATATTTTAACATAGATTTGGCTTTCAAATGGGTTTATATAACATTTCTAGAGTTAAATGTGTTTAATTGTCATAATATTCGTTCAGTAAGTAAATTAATAAACAAATATTGTGACAATTCCTAGCTTTTGTTATAGCCACCTTTAGCTATGGCACGGTGACGTCATCACGCTCTGGTAGGCCTCAACGGAAGTCAATAAGACCTATATTTATATTTGAAAAGGTATAAAATAAAATAAAACATCAAAACAAATATTAACATTTTAAAAGTGCAATGGAGTCTCTGGGTCTAGCTGAACAAAAGTCGAACTGGTGTGGTGCCAACGTTTGTAAAGAATAACATAAAAAAAATTGAGCGCTGCTTGCAGGAACAAGAAAATAATGTTGGTAATGTCGATCATTTGTTTCCCACAAGGAATTGTGGGAATATTTAATTTCCTTTCTTAAAGGACGGTCCAGTTACCTCTAAAGGAGAAAATAAAGGATGCATTGAAGCGCCTTTCCTTAGCATTAAGATAATTCGACCAGCCCTTATCATGGCTGCCACTTAGATATTACTGGTTAATTCCAAAGTTAGGAACCATCCTAATCAAAAAGTAATAGTGGTTCGAAAAGCATATAATGTGGTGAGCAAACACACAGGCGTTAGGACATAATGCAACAGATACTCTGTACGTGCAAAAACAGAAATTCATGATATGAATGCAGATTGAAATCTGAAACACCACTGTTATGTCTTCTTCACTAAATGGTTATTAAGTCTTGGGCTTGAAAGTAAAATATCCCTGCAAAGCAGCCACACGTTTAAAGTTGTGTTGTTGTTCTGAATAACAATGCAACAAACAAACAATGCCTACAATGATCATTTATCAAGGCTCAAATCTGACCAAATGTTTGCTTTGAAGAGAGTCTTGAGTAAGTCCAGTCTCTCATCAGGGAGTCCTAGTCAAGTCTCTCAGCAGGGACACACACACACACACACACACACACACACACACACTGATGCGTTTTTTCTTGAAGAAAGTAGTCCAATCCTTGGTCGCTTTTAACTCACTTTATTTGTTAAAGTAGGCATGTTTCAGTATGGTAACTATGAAGCTTGAGGGAGGGAATTGTATCTAACGCGTGTGGAGAAACTTCAAGCCCCCCGGGCCCTTCTCCAACTGAATCACGCGCTATTGCCCGTCAAGTGGGCGTGGCCTATGTGAAGTGGGCGTGACCGGGGTGACGTAATGGCTCCGCCATCCTCACCTGTCTAAAGGTGCTGCCAGAGCTATAGAGAGAGAGAGTTGCGACACGCTCTGTTTTAGAAACAGTGACATGTGAGACTACTCTATTTAGTTTACCCAAAAATCCTTCAGTAGTATTTGTTCATTGTCACATAATTTCTGCTGCTTGATCTCAGGGAGGAAGGATTATGAAACTAAACCAATAACGGCCCACAGACTAGTGACAGACCACTATGAATTTTGAGTGAACTATTCCTTATTCCTGGAATGACACCTATTCTCTCACTTGGCAAGTCAGTAATGTATTTTGTAAACTGTGTCTTTGAACAGCTGATTTGCAACACAGCATGCGCCAGAGTGGGCCACTATTATAAAATTAACATGACTTGATCAGGAGCAGTTTGTAGGTATTACTGGTCACACAGGCAGCCTGCATGAATGTAAAATATAGATGAGGCAAACATGGTGTTTCAGTAATTTTTTGAACATTTATTTAAATGAAATACTTCAGATCTGAATTTGACAATGCATCCTTGTTCATATTTCACCTTAGATTAAAAAAACGCACATCATTCTCTTCCACATCAATCATCTCGTTAGATATATATAATATCAATATCAATATATAAATATCATATGATGATTGAACATCATCATTCAAATTATTCAACAATCAAATCAGTAAAGGCAGCGAGTATTAGCCAATAAGAGGCATAGTAGCTTGGGTCATGGCGCACAGAGCTTTTGGCCGTGATATTATATATATACAATTATATAGAGCTCCGGGAGTCGCAAACGGCAACATTCACTTTGTCCTCCATGCTGCAGTTCACCCCGGACTGCACTGCACTGAGTTTGACGGTTGAACGCTGATTGGCTGTTACGTTACATATGTCACTCAGTGGCCACGCTGTTGAATGCTGATTGGCTGTCATCACGCGAAATTCGCGTCAAAGTTGAAATATTTCAACTTGAGCGAATTTGTCGCTGCACAAATCCTCGTGAACGCGCTCGGCTGTGCACGGCGAAAGTGTGGCGCGACAAATCAAAACTTGTCGCCGGTTTTCGCCCGCGAAAAATTCGCCTGGTAGGCGTCTCTATTCACCTGTATGGGATCTTGTCGCCCCGTCGCGTTTGGTGTGAACGTAAAAAAGTGGGCAATTTGGCTTGCAGATACTACTGAATGGTGCGCATCTGGGGGGAATTAGAAGTGGGTACACGCAATGATGACTGAAAAATAAGTGGGCATACGCCGTATACCCGCGTATACCCTGGACTACACCAGTGAATCAAAGTATTCAAGATGTTTTACCATGATCATTTTAAGATATGAGCCACACAAAGTATCAAATATATTCAAGAATAACAACTCATTACGCTTGGATGAATGAAATAGTATTCTTTTCTATTAAACAATTAGTGTGACAAGTGAGTGCGATTGTGTGAACAGATTAAACAATGGACACAGCAGGGAACACTATATACTTAGGGCAAACCATTAACATATAACGTTGCAAATATACTATACTTTATGCCATTACAATATTTATAATAGCCCTGAGCAAATTCAAAATTGGTTTAGATCAATGGTCATACCATGGTTGGCTGTGCAGCATTTGGATGCTCCAATCGGTCCAAGAAGGGTTACCACATGTATGGCTTCCCCAAGGTTCGAATCCCTACTGGTACGCAAAAATTGTGGACAGGTGGAGTGTGCATGCGTTCACCGGCTCACGGATGGGTCAAGTGAGAGGGAGCGAGCGAGAGTGCAACTGATCGGCATTCCTTATCATTTATTCGACGCAAAAACCAAAAACATATCAATAAAAAAAATAAACTATAGAAGTAGTATAAAATTAGTCTAAATTCGATGTTGAAAAGACGTCCAATGCAACCACATTTGGACTATAAATAGCCCTTACACAGAGGTCCCACGGACGTCAACATTAGACGTTTGTTAGACGTCGAAAAAAAGACGTCGCCTGGCGTTACAAAACAACCCCTTCAGTGGACCGAAATTTGACGTCCAATCCACAGAAAATACGTCACTTCGACGACACATTGCGCAGTGGGTTTGTTCCCCTTACCCATCTATGTTCCCTAACCCTAACCAAAGGGCTGTTGGAACATGGGGCCTAATTTTCAGTGTTGTTGTTTTTTTTAAAATCTGGGAACATAGGGCTGTGGGGTTAGACCGACGCTAAAAGAAAACACCCACACACACACCCACAAACAGGAAAACCGGCTACATGCACACACACGAACAATAACCCAGACAAAAATCTCTCTCTCTCACACACTCCTGCCTGAAGTGTTTTTCTCAGGTATCTGGGTGTGCCACATTGAGACATTTCTCCCATAAAGACTCGATCACTGATAAGTATGAACAGGATTTATTTAAATAACGACATGGGAATATTTTCCATGGTAAATCTTTGGCATGAGCCCCGTCACTGATCCAGGGTGACGTGCGGACTCGGCGTATCCTGCCAGGACTAGCAGGGGCGGAGCCTTCCCCAAAAGAGAGGACGTAGGCCTACGCCGGAAATAGGTGATAACTCGGCATGTCCTGCCGGGACTGGCAGGGGCGGAGCCGATCCCAAAAATAGAATAGCGAAAGGGGGTAATGAGACCATACATACCCGCGTAGAAGAAGTGGACAAGGATCTATACTGCTTCTGGAAGATAAAAGGCATACCCAATATACAACATATTAAGAGTCAATCATAAATACCGTAAAACGATAAGCTTAAGACCGTCAGCGAGATCGATGAATCACGTAAAAGCAGTTGACTTAAAATACCTCAGCGAGATCAATTAAAATTTAGAGCACTCTGCAGCTGTTACGCAGCGAGCCACGAGTGCTTTCGTGCTGTACCAACTGCCGTGGTCGATTCACTCTCCGGGGTCGCTGCGTGACCTGAGTGCTTTCGCGTTGAACCACCGATGTGGTCAACGAACTCACGAGTGCCCTTGATGTGCCACCGACGTGGTCACGCACTCACCGGTGTTGCTGCAGCAAATATTGTGAACTTCCATGTTGAACACCGACGTGATCAATGAACTCACGAGTGCCCTTGCTGTGCCACCGACGTGGTCACGCACTCACCGGTGTTGCTGCAGCAAATATTGTGTACTTCCGTGTTAAACACCGACGTGTTCAATGAA
Organism: Gadus morhua; assembly: GCF_902167405.1. Classification (NCBI taxonomy): domain Eukaryota; kingdom Metazoa; phylum Chordata; class Actinopteri; order Gadiformes; family Gadidae; genus Gadus; species Gadus morhua. Next base: position 2,491,036 of record NC_044053.1, read on the forward strand.
CTCCGAGTGCCCTGCACTTGAGTGTTTGATATTATGCCACCGACGTGGTAATTAAAGGTGCATGTGCCCGAGTTGTGCCCACCGACGTGGTCAACGCACTACCGGGGTTGCTGCAGCGAACGTGGAGTTCTGTGTTGTACCGCACCGACGTGCGCAACGAACTCACGAGTGCTTGAGTTGTTCCCACCGACGTGGGCAACGCACTCACCGGGGTTGCTGCAACGAACGTAGAGTTCTGTGTTGTACCGCACCGACGTGCGCAACGAACTCACGAGTGCTTGAGTTGTTCCCACCGACGTGAGCAACGCACTCACCGGGGTTACTGCAGTCAAACCATGAGTATTAGATAACGTGCCACCGACGTGGTCATACTCACGAGTGCCCGAGTTGTTACCACCGACGTGGTCAACGCACTCACCGGGGTTGCCGCTGCAACCTTGAGTTTTATTTTCCTATGTTACGCCACTGACGTGACAGCGAACTCAAGAGTGTTTTCTAGATGATCCACCGACGTGGTCACACTCGCCGGGGTTGCTGCAGGTTAACCTGAGTTATGAAACCGAATTTTGCTTTATGAATTTAGTACCTGATAACCACCACCGCCGGTAGTTGCAAATAGTGTTGCTTTTGGCAATGAAAATTATGACTAAGAGTCGTCATCAACAAACCTTTATCGCGTGAGAAAAACGAGACTGGACGCAACGTGGATGCTGGGCATGTGACAATAGCAGTGATTAAATGCATAGTACAATATAGTTGGCGAATAAAACAAGACTAAAAGTGTTTTACGAAAATAAGACTGCTAAAATGTCTCTTCATTTTCGTTGACCTTAACTAGGCGATAAAGACTTATAACGTTATTTTGTTCAACTGGAACTTCAACTGTTCCAGACATAACATCAATTTTCAACCATTTACCTTATTTAACAAAACTACGCACTTGTAACTTCGATAATATCTAAATGGAATTACAATAACACTGGAAAGAGTATGAATGCAACTAAAACTAATAAAAACTAAAATGACAGCTTGACACAAGACTAGACCAACACTAGAAAGGAAACAGGCCACCAAAAACAGCTATGTTGCAAACGTGTAAAACCTGTCTTAACCGACGTTAGAGAGCATCGTGTGCGCTTAAAGAAAGAACCTTGAATTCGACCGGATGTAGGACGTCGAGTTCTGTGTTGTACCGCACAGACGTGTGCAACGAACTCACGACTAGTGCCTGAGTTGTGCGTTGACGTGGTCAACGCACTCACCGGGGTTACTGCAGTCAACCATGAGTAATAGATAACGTGCCGCCGACGTGGTCATAGTCACGAGTGCCCGAGTTGTTACCGCTGCGCTTTGGTCAACGCACTCACCGGGGTCGCCGCTGCGAACCTTGAGTTTTATTTTTTTTCCATGATATGCCACCAACGTGACACCGAACTCAAAGAGTGTTTTCTAGATGATCCACCGACGTGGTCGAACTTGCCGGGGTTGCTGCAGGTTAACCTTGAGCTATATAGCCGAATTTTGCTTTATGAGTTTAGTACCTGATAACCACCACCACCAGTAGTTGCAAATAGTGTTGCTTTTGACACCGAAAATTATGACTAAAAGTCGTAATCAACAAACCTTTATCGCGTGAGGAAAACAATGCTGGTCATATGACAATAACTATAATTAAATACGTAGTGCAATGTTGTTGGCGAATACAAACGAGACTGAAAGTGTTTTACAAAATAAGACTACTAAAATGTCTTCATTTCCGTTGACCTAAACTAGGCGATAAACTGTAATAACGTTTTGTCCAAACGGAACCTCAACTGTTTAAGACACAACATCAATTTTCGACCGTTTACCTTATTTAACAAATCTACGCACTTGTATCTTTGATAATACCTAAACGGAATTTCAATATGTTGCATATTCTTGAAGAAAGTTGTCCAATCCCGGGATGCTTTTAACTGACCTCATTTATTATAAAGTCGGCATGTTTCGGTATGGTAACTGAAGCTTAACGGAGGGAATTGTATCTAACGCGTGTGAGGAAAATACCGTGATCTACTTCAAGCCCCCGGGCTTAGGCCCGGGGTGGCTCTCTGCCGTCTACCTATTGATCTCTGGCCTCTCGAGTTCGAAACCACCCGCTAGAGAGGACGTCAGGTGGGCGTGGCCGGGGTGACGTAAAGGCTTCGGCTCCTTCTGTGATGGAGCAGCCTTCAATAAGGTCTTGCTCCCCTTGTGGCTATGTGAGAGAAATGCAGCTTCTTAAAATACTTATCACATATCACTAGAAAGAGTATGAACGTGTCTAAACTAATAAAAACAAAAGTGACACCTTGACACAAAGACTAAAACTAGAATGGAAACAGGCCGCCAAAAACAGCTGTAGTAGCAAACGTGATGAACCTGCCTTAACCGACGTTAGAGCATCGTGTGCGCTTGAAGGAAGAACCATGAATTCGACCGGATGTAGGATTCGTAAGCTGTGGAAGACCGCCTTCCCAGCCGTTTGATAGACACGACCGGCAACCCTTGTTTAGCGGCTGTGGTTGCCGCTCCAATCCGGAAGGAGTGGCCAATGTAGAGGGGAGATGGTGGGCCGCACCCTTCTACCACCGTCGCGAGATTGACTCTGAACCACCCTTTAGTCATTGGCAGGCCGCAAATAAACAGGTGATTCGGGGACGTGCGTTGCCGAAGCTTGAGATAAAGGAACATGGAAGCGTAAGGACAGAGAGTTGTTGATTCTTGAAATGATAATAGTAACAGCTGCTCCTAGGCTATCGCTTTTAGATGAAAAATGCCTTGCAGAGAAGGTGACATCAGCGAAAGTCAGGCCCCGTGTAGGGGAAAAAGTCTTGAGTAGGAGACGTGTACGCATTTGCGCATAAACCCAAGAACGCATAAATCCGAGAACGCATGAACCCATAGAACGCATGACCCGTAGAACACATGACCCGTAGAACACATGAACCCGTAGAACACATGAACCCGTAGAACGCTGTGAGAAACACTGACTCGAGTAATATGTTAAAATAAGGATGAAAAACTCCCAGAGAGAGCACGCTAATCTATTCAAAATATCGAGTGAGTTGGAGTGGCCAACACACATAAATAATTGTAATACACCAAAATTGTTAACTGACATACATGGCTAAACAAGCAAATGAAAAATTAAATACCCCGTGTAGGGGAAAAAGTCTGAGTAGGAGACGTGTACACATGAACCCGAGAACGCATGAACCCGTAGAACTGTGAGAAAACACCGTCTCGAGTAATATGTTAAAATAAGGATGAAATCTCCCAGCTCTGAGAGAGCACACTAATCTTTTTGAAATATCGAGTGAGTTGGAGTGGCCTACACGCGTAAATAATTGTAATAGGCCTACACCAACATTGTTAACCGTCATACGTAGCTAAACGAGCAAATGAAAAATTAAATACCAACGCGACTGAAGCTATTAACAATAAGACTATAAATAATTTATAAAATGATACCATAATGTACCTGTTCTTTCTCTTTGGATCTTTTGATAAATTGAACGATATGTGAATCGCATTGCGAGCAGAGGAACGTGAGCGTAAGTGAGCAGCAGCTGAACCAATCTAAAAGGCCCTTCGTCAATAAAAACCTTTCAGTAATAATCAGTTACCACAGTGCCTAAAACCCATCAACTTCATTCATGTTAAAGTGAAGGGAAAAACCTCAGACACAAGGAGTTAACCGAACAGTGCACGGTATAAAGATAATTATGAACCTTTGATTGCAAACGCAGAGTTCTGTGTTGTACCACACCGACGTGTGCAACGAACTCAACGAATTCAACCGGATGTAAAATCCGTATGCTGTGGAAGACCACCTTCCCAGCCGTTTTGACGCCGCTTTGTTATCGCAAAACATGGTTATACGTTAACGCCGCCATGCTTTGCCCCACAGAACGCTAGCTGCTACGATAGGGTAAAGCTCGAACAGCGCAGACGACTCTGACCCGAGGTCGAACGTACCAGCTTCGACTGGCCATCCCTCAGCAACCATTGCCCTTGGAAGAAACCCCCTAACCTAACCGAGGGAGCCGCATCCTGAAGCTGGACTGGTAGAGCTGTAAGAGAAAATACGCTGCGGGGGCTAACGCGGGGACTGCAGTAGCCATGGTAGCAGGGCACGTGCCAGGTGCGTAGCCTGTGAAGGCGGAGGAAGCCGAGCCTGATGGTTGCTGGAAGTAGAAAGGCGCCGTGGCGACCGACGACAGCGGGTTGGGGGCCTGGACCCGTCCGGGAGTTCCGCATGGTGTTTCGACGGCGTCCATCCTGGCGCCAATGCTTTGCACCAACTCGGCGAGGGTTTGTGGAACCAGGCGGATGTCCGTGTTGGGAACTTGTTGGTGGTGTTGTTGAGGATACCGGGGACCGAAAAGAACGGCTTTCTGCGCTTGCTTGCCGGGACCAGAAGTAGTAGGCCGACCAGCACGAATCCGAAGTTATGACCACTTGGTGTGTATTAACCGACGTAGCAACTAAGCGACGAGATATTCGAGATAATCAGAAGCACAGTAAAGCAGCAGCATGCGTCGAACGAAGACCTGAGCAGCAAAGACATATGTTAGACTACTCTTTATAGAGCAGGTGTAGGCAGGTGATTGGTAGCTGGTGATTGGCGGCCAGCCGCGCGTGATTTGAGTCCTCCTGGTAGAACTACCAGCAAGCTTACATTTCTGGGGAAAACGCTTGTTTGTGTGTGTGCGCGCGTGCGTGCGCGCGGTTAATGTCGATGTGAAATATTCAAATTAGGAAAATATTTAGACTTTTAGTGGGCTAATTGATTGATCATAAAATACTGTTTAATATGATTTCCAGCCCACAATGAAATAATGAAGGATTTGCCATGCATCAGTGGTGTAGATCTGTTTGCCACAGAGACACACACACACACACACACACACACACACAGCAATATTGCTATAGGTATTCTGATAGTATTGTCATATTTGGTTGTCAAAAGTCAAGTCTCATCTAATAAAAAAGAAAGAAAGATGATTTATACATTTTTCAGGGGGAGGGGGTCTGGGCTGCAGTGTCATTACTAAAGCTCAGACCAAACTTACGCCCTTGGTGTGAGTGGGTGAATCAGAGGCATGACATTTTTAAAAGCACTTTAAGTAGTGGTAAGGCGCTATATAAAGTGTATGTGGTCTGGTGTGTTTTGTGTTTGTTTACAGTTTTCCTAACCTGAGGGGTGTTCCACGAACGGAGGTTTAACAAACACTGAGTTAAAGGTTGTATAGGTGATTTGCTTTTTTGGCCATTTTTGCAAAATTACTTGAAATCCTTATCATAACCCGCTTACAGCCACTGAGTTAGAAGTACTGACATGAAAATTAAACAAGTCAATCATCTGTGGAACGGGCAGGGCTCGAAAAACTCCAGCCAATCATTTCCATTGCCACCGAGTTGCATTGGACAGTAAGTACGTCAATCAAACGGTCGTACTGCACTCCCCCTCCCCCGCGCCCCGCGCGCGACCCCTTCGTGCAGTACTCGTGACCCAGAGCTCGTGACCCAGAGCAAGCTCCTGTTTGTTGTTATCCTGCGGTAGCTACTGGAACTAGTTAATCCACATTTGGACCTAGCAGTAGAAGACAATTTCCATGGCAGACAAGACGCCACCATCCCCACCACCACCACCACCACCAGCAAAGAGAAGGAAAACTCTTTTTCAGAGAGTAATTGATAATAAAAACGCTGAAAGAGAAAAACTGAAATCAAGAATAATCCTAGGCGCTGCTTTCGAACGTTGGCGGCAACTGAAGGACGAGAAGGGTCTAAAAACCGATGCTTGTGTGGCGGTTGACCTAGTTTCAAAGTTTATACCGTTTATACTCGGTAATACCGGTGTGGAGACGAGTGTATTACTCGGTGTGAAAATGTCCACACCGCGGCAACCCTAGTGAAAACCAGGACTTCCAATACAATTATATGAAACAAACATACATTTTCTAAAAATAGTAATGATTTATGTGACCGTTTAATGTTTATAACATCTGGTCCAACCATTGCAGCGAGAACGTATTCTCAGCAGGGGGTGCTGGGAAAAAAAAAACTCAGCCTGCACTAGACTCGCAACTCGTTACATTGATAAAAAAAGATGTATAGCAGCGCAGCTCAATTACACCAGTGCATGCGCGGACAGTTGAAAATCGATCGTTCACATCCAGCTGCTCACAGAACAAGTTTAGCGCACCACCGTTACCCTCACACTTTTTCATATAACCTTTTTTCAGCACTAGGTCATATGAGCATTAAATAAATGCTGCGTCTCAAAATGCCTTGGACAGCAGCGAGGATGACTCGCTTTGCCACGGGCCGAAACAGTTCGGAGCGACCACAGCCAGAGCGAACACAGCGGGGCAGAGGAGTGTCAGGAATAGTCTTTGGTGTACACATCAGTACGGCCTATTTGCACTACTGTTTAGTGGCAATGCAGTGTTTTATTCGATGCCTTTTTATTTTCGTATATTATTTCAATGAATACAATTTATTTATTCATAAAAAACGGATCTGGTCTTCAAATCTTTTTTCCAAATATAGGTCGTCTTACAATGGGGTTTGTGTTTATATTCGGACCAATACGGTACAGCGGGCGCTCACATGACGTTAAGCATTTCCTGGTGCATAATGTGACGCTTCAGAACCTAAAATCCCGTATCTCCCCGTTGACACGACAACACATAACCGGCGTTTTCAGAAATCTCCACTTTGGCCGGACTTTTTAGAAATGATCGTTTTCTGTGATAAGACAGGGCCTCGGACAGGGGGTGTTGCAGCACCCCCAGCACTCCTACTTCCCGCGGTACTGGGTGCAACTTACAGCTGAATGTAGTGCCATGTTGTTAAACGAAAACCTACGCTAGCCTGGCTCGCTCTCGCGCATCTCTGTTCGCGCTCGTGCATGATTGCGCGTCCAGGTACTTGGAATGGGTGGAGTCAGAGTCAGCGTTGAAGGAGAGGGGGTAGGACCATTTGAGTTGTGTATTTTCAAAATCTGCTGGCGTTTCGAAAATCACCTACCCAACCTTTAACGCTGAACTCTAGGTTGATTGACCCTGTGCCGACTAACCCAGAGTTTTCGGTTCCACAGCAGCGGTTATGCATTAGTTCAATCAACTCGGGATTGGTTAACACAGGTGGTTGGCTGTGCAGCGTTTGGATGCTCCAATCGGTCCAAGAAGGGTTACCACATGTATGGCTTCCCCAAGGTTCGAATCCCTACTGGTACGCAAAAATTGTGGACAGGTGGAGTGTGCATGCGTTCACCGGCTCACGGATGGGTCAAGTGAGAGGGAGCGAGCGAGAGTGCAACTGATCGGCATTCCTTATCATTTATTCGACGCAAAAACCAAAAACATATCAATAAAATAAATAAACTATAGAAGTAGTATAAAATTTGTCTAAATTCGATGTTGAAAAGACGTCCAATGCAACCACATTTGGACTATAAATAGCCCTTACACAGAGGTCCCACGGACGTCAACATTAGACGTTTGTTAGACGTCGAAAAAAGGACGTCGCCTGGCGTTACAAAACGACCCCTTCAGTGGACCGAAATTTGACGTCCAATCCACAGAAAATACGTCACTTCGACGACACATTGCGCAGTGGGTTTGTTCCCCTTACCCATCTATGTTCCCTAACCCTAGCCCTAACCAAAGGGCTGTTGGAACTTGGGTCTAATTTTCAGTGTTGTTTTTTTTTTTTAAATCTGGGAACATAGGGCTGTGGGGTTAGACCGACGCTAAAAGAAAACACCCACACACACACACCCACAAACAGGAAAACCGGCTACATGCACACACACGAACAATAACCCAGACAAAAATCTCTCTCTCTCACACACTCCTGCCTGTAGTGTTTTTCTCAGGTATCTGGTATCTGGGTGTGCCACATTGAGACATTTCTGGGGAAAACGCTTGTTTGTGTGTTTGTGTGTGTGTGTGCGCGCGTGCGTGCGGTTAATGTCGATGTGAAATATTCAAATTAGGAAAATATTTAGACTTTTAGTGGGCTAATTGATTGATCATAAAATACTGTTTAATATGATTTCCAGCACACAATGAAATAATGAAGGATTTGCCATGCATCAGTGGTGTAGATCTGTTTGCCACAGACACACACACACACACACACACTGCAATATTGCTATAGGTATTCTGATAGTATTGTCATATTTGGTTGTCAAAAGTCAAGTCTCATCTAATAAAAAAGAAAGAAAGATGATTTATAATTTTTTCAGGGGGAGGGGGTCTGGGCTGCAGTGTCATTACTAAAGCTCAGACCAAACTTACACCCTTGGTGTGAGTGGGTGAATCAGAGGCATGACATTTTTAAAAGCACTTTAAGTAGTGGTAAGGCGCTATATAAAGTGTACGTGGTCTGGTGTGTTTTGTGTTTGTTTACAGTATTCCTAACCTGAGGGGTGTTCCACGAACGGAGGTTTAACAAACACTGAGTTAACGCTGAACTCTAGGTTGATTGACCCTGTGCCGACTAACCCAGAGTTTTCGGTTCCACAGCAGCGGTTATGCATTAGTTCAATCAACTCGGGATTGGTTAACACAGGTGGTTGGCTGTGCAGCGTTTGGATGCTCCAATCGGTCCAAGAAGGGTTACCACATGTATGGCTTCCCCAAGGTTCGAATCCCTACTGGTACGCAAAAATTGTGGACAGGTGGAGTGTGCATGCGTTCACCGGCTCACAGATGGGTCAAGTGAGAGGGAGCGAGCGAGAGTGCAACTGATCGGCATTCCTTATCATTTATTCGACGCAAAAACCAAAAACATATCAATAAAATAAATAAACTATAGAAGTAGTATAAAATTAGTCTAAATTCGATGTTGAAAAGACGTCCAATGCAACCACATTTGGACTATAAATAGCCCTTACACAGAGGTCCCACGGACGTCAACATTAGACGTTTGTTAGACGTCGAAAAAAAGACGTCGCCTGGCGTTACAAAACAACCCCTCAAGTGGACCGAAATTTGACGTCCAATCCACAGAAAATACGTCACTTCGACGACACATTGCGCAGTGGGTTTGTTCCCCTTACCCATCTATGTTCCCTAACCCTAGCCCTAACCAAAGGGCTGTTGGAACATGGGGCCTAATTTTCAGTGTTGTTTTTTTTTTAATCTGGGAACATAGGGCTGTGGGGTTAGACCGACGCTAAAAGAAAACACCCACACACACACCCACAAACAGGAAAACCGGCTACATGCACACACACGAACAATAACCCAGACAAAAATCTCTCTCTCACACACTCCTGCCTGTAGTGTTTTTCTCAGGTATCTGGTATCTGGGTGTGCCACATTGAGACATTTCTGGGGAAAACGCTTGTTTGTGTGTTTGTGTGTGTGCGCGCGTGCGTGAATGTGTTTGTGCACACTAGAATGTGACCTACTGGTTAAGGAGTTGGACCAGTAACAGGAGGGTGGCCGGTTTGAATCCCTACTGGTACACAAAAAATGTGGTCAGGTGGAGTGTGCATGCGTTCACCGGCTCACGGATGGGTCAAGTGAGAGGGAGCGAGCGAGAGCGCAACTGATCGGCATTCCTTATCATTTATTCGACGCAAAAACCAAAAACATATCAATAAAATAAATAAACTATAGAAGTAGTATAAAATTAGTCTAAATTCGATGTTGAAAAGACGTCCAATGCAACCACATTTGGACTATAAATAGCCCTTACACAGAGGTCCCACGGACGTCAACATTAGACGTTTGTTAGACGTCGAAAAAAAGACGTCGCCTGGCGTTTGACGTCCAATCCACAGAAAATACGTCACTTCGACGACTCATTGCGCAGTGGGTTTGTTCCCCTTACCCATCTATGTTCCCTTACCCTAGCCCTAACCAAAGGGCTGTTGGAACATGGGGCCTAATTTTCAGTGTTGTTTTTTTTAAATCTGGGAACATAGGGCTGTGGGGTTAGACCGACGCTAAAAGAAAACACCCACACACACCCACAAACAGGAAAACCGGCTACATGCACACACACGAACAATAACCCAGACAAAAATCTCTCTCTCTCACACACTCCTGCCTGTAGTGTTTTTCTCAGGTATCTGGTATCTGGGTGTGCCACATTGAGACATTTCTGGGGAAAACGCTTGTTTGTGTGTGTGCGCGCGTGCGTGAATGTGTTTGTGCACACTAGAATGTGACCTACTGGTTAAGGAGTTGGACCAGTAACAGGAGGGTGGCCGGTTTGAATCCCTACTGGTACACAAAAAATGTGGTCAGGTGGAGTGTGCATGCGTTCACCGGCTCACGGATGGGTCAAGTGAGAGGGAGCGAGCGAGAGCGCAACTGACCGGCATTCCTTATCATTTATTCGACGCTGCAATAAAATAAATCGCTGTTTCTCTTTTACCGATGGCAAAAACCATAAACATATAAATAAAATAAATAAATTATAGTAGTAGTTTTTGCATATTCTCGAAGAAAGTTGTCCAATCCCGCAGTAGGGCCGAGCTCTTCGAGTGGCCAACGACGTGCGTCGCGACCTAGGTCGCATTGGTCGCGACGTAGGTCGCATTGGTCGCTGTGTTGGTCGCTCGTCTGGCTGCCGTTTTCTCGTCTGGCTCGGTCGCTCAAAGTCTATGGGCGGTCCTTAATCAGTTAATTTGCATGTTATCAACGGGTTTTTTGCGACAGTTGAAGAACCAGAAAGCCATGCTCTCTGGCGAAAGCTACCTACAGCTCTTTATTGCTAATATTGTTTTAATATTTTTATATTGAAGTACAGTTTAAAATGATGAAATCGTTGGTCTATCAGTATCAATAAAATACATAAGTTGTAATTTGGGGCGTATTCAAATAATTTATTTAATTGTATTTTATATCTTATATAGCCTATATATTTGTTTTGTTAAATGTCATTGAGCCTAATAAGGTATATTATGCACAAAGTTCTTCGTTATAGAGCGATAGGCTATACTTTAATATAAGACGAATAGTTTGAAATCAATGCTACAGTGGTGCAAGCTGTGGTACAAGTGGTAGTGACGCTAAGTTATTGATCCTGAAGGCCGGTGTTCTATTCTCTCCACGGACTGATTCATTTTTGCTCTTTTAGTCAAACTTATTGACGCAATCGGCCTCTTTCATTTAACATTTTTGTATGATTTAGTACGATGGTATGGTATGATAATTATATGACGGGCTGCGACGCTGGCTGGTATCGGCTGGCTAGCTGCGACGACAGGCCAGCCGCGCTGGCTGCCACTTGCCGGCCGCGCTGGCTGCCACTTGCCGGCCGCGCTGGCTGCCACTTGCCGGCCGCGCTGGCTGCCACTGGCTCTGGCAGGCTGACCGACTAGGTCGCGACCATAAAAGCGTCGCGACCCTTTTGGCGGCAAATAGGTCGCAACCAACCAGAGGTATGGCTGAATGAGCGACCTGTGGCAGCCAGCCATTGTCACCATTGCTGCTACCACAACCAAAAGCCTATGTTATCAGTTAACATCTCATTGAACAGAATAAATATGGGCTACGTGCGTCAGTGTAATAAAAACGTACATGCAATAATATATAGCCTAGCTTAGATATTGATAGACCAATATGCCTTTTTATAATATAAAAATAAATAGGCCTTTTGGTCTATCCATCTATAATTAATTTTAAATTAACTTTGTAATACAGTGATGCGTATGAATTTGTATTGATTATATTGTATAGCCTTTTCTTTTTTAAATGTCAAAGACTAATAAAATATCCCATGAAGCAAATTATAGTGTAATATAGTTCTATAAAAAGTGTAACGTGTCTATCATAGAAGTCACAGTGGTGTACCTGTTGATAAGTGTAACGTTGTTCATCATGTTAGCCACAGTGGTGTAAGTGGTAGCGATGCTAGGTTAATAATCAAGGTGATGTGGATATGAATTTAGTCACAGTCAGATAGATTTTTGCTCTTTTAGTCAAACTTATTGACGCAATCGGCCTCTTTCATTTTAACATTTTAGCAGTATTTAGTGCAATGTTATGATAATTATACGACGTAATGACGGGCTGCGACGCTGGCTGGGTCGGTTGGCTGGCTGCGACGACAGGCCAGCCGCTGGCTGCCGCTGGCAACTGCCGCTGGTCGCTGGCACTAGCTCTGGCAGGCTGACCGACCAGGTCGCGACCATAAAAGCGTCGCGACCCTTTTGGCGGCAAATAGGTCGCAACCAACCAGAGGTATGGCTGAATGAGCGACCTGTGGCAGCCAGCCATAGCCAGCGTCAATAAGTTTGACTAAAAGAGCAAAAAACTATCTGCTTGTGAATGAATTCGAACCCACGAACCCTTGATTACTAACCTAGCATCGCTACCACTTACACCACTGTGGCTAACAAGGGAAACATCGTTACACTTATAATCAATGACACCACTGTGGCTTTTATGATAGACACCCTTACACTTTTTATAGAACTATATTACACTATAATTTGCTTCATGGGATATTTCATTAGTCTTTGACATTTAAAAAAGAAAAGGCTATAGGCTACAATATAATCAATACAAATTCATACGCATCACTGTATTACAAAGTTAATTTAAAATTAATTATAGATGGATAGACCAAAAGGCCTATTTATTTTTATATTATAAAAAGGCATATTGGTCTATCAATATCTAAGCTATATATTATTGCATGTACGTTTTTATTACACTGACGCACGTAGCCTATATTTATTCTGTTCAATGAGATGTTAACTGATAACATAGGCTTTTGGTTGTGGTAGCAGCCATGGTGACAATGGCTGGCTGCCACAGGTCGCTCATTCAGCCATACCTCTGGTTGGTTGCGACCTATTTGCCGCCAAAAGGGTCGCGACGCTTTTATGGTTGCGACCTAGTCGGTCAGCCTGCCAGAGCCAGTGGCAGCCAGCGCGGCCAGTGGCAGCCAGCGCGGCCAGTGGCAGCCAGCGCGGCCAGTGGCAGCCAGCGCGGCCAGCGCGGCCAGTGGCAGCCAGCGCGGCCAGTGGCAGCCAACGCGGACAGTGGCAGCCAGCGCGGCTGGCCTGTCGTCGCAGCTAGCCAGCCTATACCAGCCAGGCGTTGCTGCCCGTCATTACGTCGTATGATTATCATACCATCGTACATACAATCATACAAAAATGTTCAAATGAAAGAGACCGATTACGATTACGAGTTTGAGTAAAATGGCAAATATATACCTGATCGTGATGAGTATCGAACAGCCATTGTGATGATTACCAACCTAGGGCCACAACCACTTGTAACACGGTGCCATTGACGTTTTGTCGTTGTACTTTTATTAAACTATATAACTCTATAACGAAGAACTTTGTACCTATACTTTATCAGGCTTCATGATATTTAACAAAACAAATAGGCTATGTATAATTTCGAAAATACATTATTTCAATATGCCCCAAATTATAACTAATATATCACTCTATAACGAAGTGCTTTGTGCATAATATACCTTATTAGGCTTAATGACATTTAACAAAACAAATATATAGGCTATATATAAGATATAAAATTCATTATTTGACTGATAGACTGATAGACCAACGATTTCATAATTTTAAACTGAACAATATTAGCAATAAAGAGCTGTAGTAGCTTTCGCCCTTTCTGGTACTTCAACTGTCGCAAAAAACCCGTTAATAACATGCAAATTAACTGATTAAGGACCGCCCATAGACTTTGAGCGACCGAGCCAGCCAGCGACCAAAACGGCAGCCAGACGAGAAAACGGCAGCCAGACGTGCGACCAACACGGCGACCAAAGCGACCTACGTCGCGACCAATGCGACCTACGTCGCGACCAATGCGACCTAGGTCGCGACGCACGTCGTTGGCCACTCAGAGAGCTCGGCCCTGCTGAAGCTATACGGAGGGAATTGTATCTAACACGAGTGAGAGGAAAATACCGTGATCTACTTCAAGCCCCCCGGGCTAAGGCCCGGGTGGCTTGCTGCGCCGTCTACCTATTGAACTCTCCTCTTCTATGGGCCACGGGCAGAGGCCCGTGACCCTTCGCGGGTGTCGCTGAAACTCTCTGTCGATCCCCACCTCGTATCCTCAGGTAGAGACCGCCAAGTGGGCGTGGCCTAGTGGGCGTGGCCGGGGTGCCGTAATGGCTTCGGCTTCTTCATATATTTAAAAGGCGCTGCCATCTGTGGCTGGAGCAGCCTCTAATAAGGTCTTGCTCCCCTTGTGGCTATGTATAGTATTTACGGCTTATATGTTTGGTCCTGCTTCATTTTGGTCTATGTGTGGGTAGCTTAGATTCTTAAAATACGTAACAATCCCTCCTTGGTCATCTTAGATGACCATACAATAATATTTTAAATCATAAACACCATTTACCACACCGAAAACATAGTCAAATTAGGATCAATCATCAACACCATCAACCGGAGTGGAAACAACTCTATCGAATAGAGAAAAACCACTACGCGTCCCCATAATACTGAGACGGCATTCACCTTGTGGGTCTCATTGGAAATACAGGTCATTATTTAACAATACAACAATGAACATGAATCTTGTTATCATACAATCACATGGCCAAACAGCACACAAACAAAACTATCAATAGAAATCCTGAGCTAATACTTTTGGTCATGTGCTATAAGGTCATACAATTTTCATCATGTGCAAAAGTAAAGTAAAAATTGGTAGTCATAATACAATTTTAAAAAATTCAAGATTATTGATAGCCTAGCATGGATTCGGGTGGTTCAGGTGATCTTCGTGCATTGGTTCGCTGTTGCATGTGGGTGGTTTTGGGCGTTGTTATTATCGTAGCCATTGTTTCTTCTGTCGCCGTCGGGCATGTAATTCATGAACCCAAGACTCGTCCCTCCTTGTCAAGGGCTCAACTCAGAGAGGTTACTCCTACATCATGGGAGCCTCCAAACAGGTTCTCCGTCGTCGTCGTGTCAGTAACAGGTGGCCTGTAAAACAACCGTCTCAAAGATCAACTGTATGCAGCGATTCAGAACAAACATAGTCTGATATGGTTGTTTTAAAATTTGTTTCTAATGGTGGACAACCAAAACAGAACCGATTCAAATCCTGCTGTTATTTGATCTCCTCATGTGACTGTTAGTCCTTGCTCGGCGGTGGTAGTTTGTAGGCTCCGGGTGTGTCTGCATCTGGTTCTGGAACTTTTGTTTCTATTGCAGAAATACAAACTCATGTACAGCAGTTAGTTGTTCAAAAACATATTTCCATTAATTCTAATTTTAATTGTTTTACAGTATCTACTTTGATTTAATTTCACACTACATCCCTCCTTGCGCATTGCTTCAGCCATGCGCATTAAATGACAACCAAAGTTAACAACACCGTAGTTCAACCAAGTTGCTATAACCAAAAAGATGTAAAAGGGAATTAACAATGTTAAAATTTGCATGTTCAATATCACTTCTGTGTTAACCGTATCTCATAATAACAGTTACCTTCATCATACTACCCGATTGTCCTACACTAACTATGTATATTGGATGACCTAATCTTCATTTATTCTACCTATCGCTCGCATTTGATGTTGTCCACACTTTGATTCACTCCTATGTACATCGCATACCACATCAAACGTGAATACGCCTTATTCTCTGCACAATATCCTATTGCGCCACTTTCTGCATACCACATCAAACGTGAATATGTCTTAGCAAAGTGAAGTAAAGTAAAACTCAGTTTTATCTTTACTTATTTTATAGCTACACATGTCCCGGACACGTTCATTACTATTTCCAAAACAGTTTTTTTAGCTACGCAGGTCCCAGACCTAACTATACCATTACATGAACAGTATTTATTATTATAATTATCTCGTTTTTTTTGTTGGTCAACATCAAATCGATACATTAATTCAACCTTCTGACTTACCGACCCACCCGATTTCTCCCCGTGTGAGCCCGCGAATGACAACTCTCCCGGGGCCTCCCCATGAGCCCCATCGTTACCACCTCAGAACACTGCAGGAACGATTAGTCGATTAACGTGTGGCTTGGAGGAGGCTCCCAGGAAGTGCCACAATCCTACGTCTGACACCCGGTGAATCTTGGGATAGGTCAATCAAAACCGTCTAAACTAGGCAGAACAAAGAGTCATCCAAACCTACAACAATTATGCACATCTGGGTATCAAATATATGGTGATATTCTATAAACAAAACAAAAACTGAACCTAAAAGAAAAATTAAGAAGTTATCGGATGAAACAAATGTTATTGTAATTGAACTACAGCAGTTGAGCTAACTCCCGCCTTGGGCACCGGTTAAAACCATGAATGCCGGGCATCCATCACTGCTTGGGTTGCAAAGGCCTGAAGAGGAAGAACAAATTTAGTACAAATGTGAACATTTACAGATCGTTTAAACTATTAATGTTGGTGAATCAAAAAACATTGATTACAACCCACACAAACATTTGCGTGTTTTGTCGATATCAACTAGGGAGTGGCTCTCTGTATTTCAGCACCTAGACACACAGACCCTCAAATATACAAACACTAAATTTACATCCTGCCTCCAACACATGGCTAGGTGTGAGGGTGGGAGGGGGCAAGGGGAAGAAAGAACTTCCCCTTGCCCCCTCAACCCAACCAAGAACCTCAACCCAACCAACAACAGCGAGGCCACTTGCCTCTCTATTGTTAGTTAAATCTAAGCCCCCGTCCCACCGTTCCCGATCTTCCTTAAGCAATATGAATGAGGAAGGGTAGGGGAAGAGAATGTTTGCAGGGACAAAGGGTGGGGAGGGGGGGATCCGACGACTGGACCTGTGGACAGGGGGATGGGGGGTCTGACTACTGGACCTGTGAAGACTGGGACAAAGGGAGTGGGGGGTTTCACGAGCGAGAAAGAGGAAGAGGGAGAGAGAATGTAACACTGTGGTTGGGCTCCCCGCTGCTCTTGGTCTCTGCAAGACCCAAGATGGCGGACGTCTGGACAAAGGAAACCCACGTCACGAAGACGCGCCGTCTCTTTAACACCACGTGGTTACACTCTACGGCTGCGTTCTATACTAATCAAAATTGCACATTAGACTTAACTGAACCGGGAGGAATCAATCCAATTTGAACTCCTTGGCCAAGCCTCCGTTTTAATATGCAACTAAGCTAGATTTACGTTAAAAACCTGACCTTTCCTCCCCCCACCGTAAAGAGTTTGGAAGTTTATGGTCGGTAATAAATATACCTTATGGTGGCCCGGCTGAACTTCGAAGCTTATCACCACTTACCCTATGTTGGCCCGGCTGAACTCGAAGCTTATCAACATTTACCTTATGATGGTCTCGGCTTAACGTCGAGACATTCATCATATAACACAAAAAACACAGGTAATACTTCTCCCACGTATTACCTGAGGTACAGACAGGCACAGAGACAGAGACAGACAGAGACAGAGACAGACAGACATAACACACCGGGGGTCCCTTTGTGCAGGCTACCATTGCCTTATCAAACAGCCAGGAGCGCCCAGGTAAACAAAGGGATGGGGAGAGGGGGGGGGGGGGGGTAGAGGAGGGAGAGAGAGAGAGGGTGTGGGGGGGGGGGGGGACTTCACGTGTCTAGGGGGTCAGGGGTCTTTTACCTTAATAATTCATCGTCTTTAATAACAAAATACCAATAGACTTGAATGTAAAATGAAGCATGCAGTCTTGGGTGGCATTTAGCGGATCGGCAGATAAGATAGTATGCACTCCGAACGTCCGCTATGGTGGACGCAGACCGTGCCGGCCTCAGCGGAGAAGTTAAAGATAACTCTTGTTAATATACTATTTTGGCCCGATCTATACAGAGACCGATAGTGGAGGGCTTCACCTCTCAACCAGTAGCCTACCAAGAATGATCGTTAACGACGAGTACTCAAAACAACTCAAGTGTTATGAAGGGGGGAGGTTGGGTTTTCAGAGTTCCTTGCAACCGTTGATCTACACGTGTTGTTATGCTAGGCCTCTGCAGCAGCACGATCGGACGGTGGCTAAAACAAACTTACACCTAAGTGTTCTTATAACCAATCCTATTTCAGATTTAGGGCCCTATTTTAACGGTCTGAAACGCAAGTGGGAAAGCGCAAAGCGCAAGTAGCTTTGTGGGCGGTTCTACGGCGCTATCGCTATTTTACAGGCGGATAAATGACGCTTGTGCCGCGGCGCAAGCGTCAAAAGGGTTGGTCTGAAGCAGCCTAATTACCCGTAGGTGTGGTTTGGGCGTAACGTGCAACAAACCAATGAGAGTGCCAGCTCCCATCCCCTTTAAGAGCCATGAGCGCATTTGAATCGGACGAGTTGATATTTTGACAGCGCGTCTGCAGTCTCCGATGAGACAGATGCACATGAATTTGCAAATGGCTTAGTTTATTGCCAAATAATGTGGCCTAATTCACACATGGAATAAGGGGTTTTCTTCCACAACTTCAGAAATACTGAGTCCTCAAATAAATTTCGGCAAAGAAAACGTATGATAGGCTATAACATATGATATGCGGTAACTGTGGTTCTATTTAATGATATACGCAATACATTATAAACATTGTTTCTTAGTATTGTATGCTATCCTAATATGCATGTGTCCCCGCGGTAATAGACATTGCCATTGATTGTATTATGCGTTACGTGTTTAGTTTGCCCAAGTGAAGGAGTTCAAGTACCTCGGGGTCTTGTTCGCAAGTGAGGGAACTATGGAGCGTGAGATTGGCCGGAGAATCGGAGCAGCGGGGGCGGTATTGCGTTCGCTTTACCGCACCGTTGTTACGAAAAGAGAGCTGAGCCGCAAGGCAAAGCTCTCGATCTACCGGTCGATCTTCGTTCCTATCCTCACCTATGGTCATGAGGGTTGGGTGATGACCGAAAGGACGAGATCGCGGGTACAAGCGGCCGAGATGAGTTTTCTCAGATGGGTGGCTGGCATCTCCCTTAGGGATAGGGTGAGAAGATCAGCCATCCGTGAGGAACTCGGATTAGAGCCGCAGCTCCTTTACTTAGAAAGGAGTCAGCTGAGGTGAAATATTCAAATTAGGAAAATATTTAGACTTTTAGTGGGCTAATTGATTGATCATAAAATACTGTTTAATATGATTTCCAGCCCACAATGAAATAATGAAGGATTTGCCATGCATCAGTGGAGTAGATCTGTTTGCCACAGACACACACACACACACACACACACACACACACTGCAATATTGCTATAGGTATTCTGATAGTATTGTCATATTTGTTTGTCAAAAGTCAAGTCTCATCTAATAAAAAAGAAAGAAAGATGATTTATACATTTTTCAGGGGGAGGGGGTCTGGGCTGCAGTGTCATTACTAAAGCTCAGACCAAACTTACGCCCTTGGTGTGTGTGTGTGAGTGGGTGAATCAGAGGCATGACATTTTTAAAAGCACTTTAAGTAGTGGTAAGGCGCTATATAAAGTGTACGTGGTCTGGTGTGTTTTGTGTTTGTTTACAGTTTTCCTAACCTGAGGGGTGTTCCACGAACGGAGGTTTAACAAACACTGAGTTAACGCTGCACTCTAGGTTGATTGACCCTGTACCGACTAACCCAGAGTTTTCGGTTCCACAGCAGCGGTTATGCATTAGTTCAATCAACTCGGGATTGGTTAACACAGGGTTGTGCGCGTCCTCGCTGACCGCGTAAATGCGTTATAAAGGTACGGCCACACCAGACGCGTATCTCGCGTAATTTTTACGCGCGTAACGCAGCTAAAATGTTGCTTGACCATTTTTTGTCAAAAATGGGCATACGCTCCTAACGCGCCTACGCTCCTAGATGAGTCCATGTCCATGCAAGTGAACGGAGCGTTCCCTCTTCGTCATAACTATCAAACCAAACATCCTTCACATTCACCGAGCGAACATTACGAAAGTAAAATGCACATTTCTCGCTAAAAATGTTTCCATAAACGCATTTAATGGCGTAACTATGTTACTATTTCCACCCAGAATAAAGAAAGTTGTCGGCCGTGGCTGCGCTAGAGTCCGAGGTAGGAAACCCAAACGCCGCCGTGTTTGGGTGATAGAGTTTAGATCGGGTTAGATTAAATAATCTCGGATATAAATAACAATAATCGGGTTAAATAACTTCACATGGTGTGTCTGGTGTGTTTCCAGCATTCGTAGTGTTGATCAGCAGATATATAGTCCGCCAAGACGTTGAGGTTGCTTAGTAACCAGAGACTCTGTCCATGCAAGTGAACGGAGCGTTCCCTCTTCGTCATAACTATCAAACCAAACATCCTTCACATTCACCGAGCAAACATTATGAAAGTAAAATGCACATTTCTCGCTAAAAATGTTTCCATAAAAGCGTTTAATGGCGTAACTATGTTACTATTTCCACACAGAATAAAGAAAGATGTCGGCCGTATGCTTCTGTCCAAGCTCACTACTCTCTGCCAGTGACGTCGGGTCAAGCTCAACGCTGATTGGGCAACGCGGCTAATCGTCATGCGTATGAGCGTAACAAGTTCAATTTTTTGAACTCTTGAAATGTATATATACCCGCGTTACGCGCGTAAATATACGCGCCTCATACGCGCGTTACGCGCGTAAAATGTTGCTTTAGCGCATGTAATGCGTGTACGCGTCTCATACGCGCGTAAACCAATGGTTCCCTATGGAAAATTGACGATTTTATACGCGAGGTACGCGGGTAACGCGTTTGGTGTGGCCGCACCTTAACGCATTTACGCGGTCAGCGATCCGCTGCCAGGCTTTGGTTCTCCGGGTTGCAGAGGCTTTAGCGTTCCCTTTTCTTGTGATAATGTCCTTCTCCTCGTCATAGCTCTCCAGGAGAACCTGGAGTTCCATTTCATTGAAATAAGCGGCCCGTTTCGCCATTTCGATCAGGGTTTCCATGATCCATACATCACGTCTTTTTAGGTTTGGTGTGGACGCGCACAACCCTGTGTTAACCAACCCCGAGTTGATTGAACTAATGCATAACCGCTGCTGTGGAACCGAAAACTCTGGGTTAGTCGGCACAGGGTCAATCAATCTAGAGTTCAGCGTTAACTCAGTGTTTGTTAAACCTCCGTTCGTGGCGTACCGGATGCAGAAATATTCTTGTTTTTTAGCATGCTACGACCCAGGGTCGTATGTGGTATTTTTCAGTGTTGTATGTATTTCGTCTGTGCTGTGGTTCCTCCCGGCCTGAGGGTGGTGTTACCACCCTTAGGCTCTCTCCCTCTCCAGGTGCTGTTCCTCCCGGCCTGAGGGTGGTGCTACCACCATTGGTGTTTCTCCAGGTGCTGGCTGTCGATTGGTGCAGGGGCTGGAGGAGCTACTATAAATGGCCGCCACTGGAGGCAATCATTCTCCTTCTCTCGACCCTGCTCCCAACTGCACCAGGCTGTATCATGTGGCGTTGTATTGTCTTGTACTGTGATATGTCATAACTTTAGCAGTCTAGGTAAACATAGGGGTGAGTAGCTTGTTTGGTTTACCGTTGTTTTCTCCTGTTTATCACGTAGGGAGTCAGTGAGAATCGTGTAAACTTTGCTTTCTTTGGTTTGTCGGTTAGGGAAGTTAGTTTTGGGTTAGATTGTTTTTGTTTGTTGTTTTGGCTATGCTCACCCCGAGGCTCCAACAATTGAATAAACCTATGCTAGACTGCAGCCCTGTGTGCCTGGTCGTCCTTGGGAGTGGGGAAAAGAGGGGAGCACCATTTGTTATGTCCGGTACCCCTAGGCCGGTCGTAACATAATTGGGGGCTCGTCCATCTTTCTTTTGTCGTGTCGGGTGAATTAGTGACATAGTGGAGTTCAAATTAGAAGAGTTTGTGGCTAATCCGACTGAAGAGGTGTTAAGAAAATGTAAAAAGGCTGAGTTGGGCCTTATTGCCAATTCGTGGGATGTGCCTGTGTCTTCTAGCACAAATAAAGAAAAGTTATATGAGCTGCTTTTTGCAAAGTTGAGTGAAAGGGGATGGATGGGTGAGCCAGCTCCCACGGTTGGGGTTGAGTGGAGTAATCTGGCTGGTGTTCCTGCCCCACTCCCAACCTCCCCTACTGGCATGAATGTAGAGGAGCTGGGGCTCACCCTGCGTATAAAGGAGGTGGAGGTTAGACAGCGGGAGTTGGAGGTAGAAACCATGCACCTTAAAGTAAGGGCTCTGGAGTTAGAGCGGGGAGCTTCTGTAGCTGCAAGTCATTTACCCATGCAGACATCTACGCCCAGTCCTCACGATGGTTTTGATGTGAGCAGGCATATTGGGTTAGTGCCTCCTTTCAGGGAATCTGAAGTGGATTCATTTTTTAGTGCATTTGAGCGCATCGCTATTACTCTGCATTGGCCGAAGAGTGTGTGGTGTCTTCTACTACAGTGTAAGTTAGTTAGGAAGCACAGGAAGTGTGCAACTCTGTCCATTGAAGACAGCCTTGATTATGACAGCGTTAAAGTCACTGTCCTTCGAGCCTATGAACTAGTGCCAGAAGCATACAGGCAAAAATTTAGGAATTGTGGAAAAAATACCAATCAGACATATGTCGAGTTTGCACGGGAGAAGAGCATTCTTTTTGATAAATGGTGCCAGGCCAGTAAGGTAGTAACTTTTGATAATTTGCGAGAACTCATTGTGCTGGAGGAATTTATAAACAGACTTCCCGAGAGAATCGTCATTTACCTCAGTGAGCAAAAAGTTACCCGTGTCACGGAGGCTGCGGTTCTCGCTGATGAATTTTTGTTGACGCACAAGAGTGTTTTTTTTTCTCCCCCGGTGTGCCATGATTTAGTCCCCATTGGCCGGAGCCCTAGATCACCCAAGAGTTCCTGCCGTAACACCACTGCGGCTACTGGTGACACTGAGGAACGAGTCTGCTTCTATTGCCATGAGCAGGGTCACCTCATCGCCGTCTGTCCCACTCTTAGGAGAAAAGAACGAGTTGAGAATGTCAACACACCGTTCCCAATCGGTTTCATACACACTAAACCACATCACCAGCAAACTATGGATGCGGTTGATGGAATTGATGGGGATTTCAAACCATTTGTTACACAAGGTTCTGTTTCCCTTGAGGGTGTGGATAAGCCAGTTCCAATCACTATCCTGCGGGATACCGGGGCGAAACAGTCTCTCATATGTGAAGGTGTTCTCCCCTTTTCAGCTCAGTCTTACTCTGGTTCTGACATTTTAGCATGGGGTGTGGAGCTAAGTGCTATACTTGCCCCATGGCATTTCATTCAGTTAACCTCTAGGATTGTGTCAGGCAAATTCAAAATCGCTGTGAGACCCCAGTTGCCAATAGCTGGTATTGATTTGATCCTCGGAAATGATCTGGCCGGTGGTAAAGTTTTCCCGTCTCCAGAGGTAATTGGAAACCCAATCGCAGATTTGTTTGTTTCCGGTTCTGTTACGCCCGGTTCACCTCCTTTGTTTCCTGTGTGTGCTGTAACCCGTGCTCAGGCCCGGAAACTCGGAGACTTGGTGGATCTCATTGACTCCTTTATGACTACCTCTGTTTCCACAGGCTCTCTCTTAGACGTTAAAGAGAAGGTTGTGGTGGAACTTCAGCCTGATGTTGAACCGCTGACTCTGTTAGTAGACAGGGGACAGTTAATCACTGCACAGAAAACTGATGCCACTTTGTCTCCTTGTTTTTCCCTGGTAACGGAACCAAAAAGTATGCTTCGCAAATATTGTGCTGAGACAGACAGTGAGTGGGATGAGGGTTTGCCTCTATTGGTGTTCGCCATAAGGGAAACGTTACAGGAGTCTTTAGGTTTCAGTCCAGCCGATTTGGTGTTTGGCCACACCGTGTGCGGCCCTCTACGCTTGTTGCGAGAGAAATTTCTCTCAAACAAAACTGGTTCGATTGAAAACATGCTGGACTACGTTAGCTCCTTCAGGGAGAGACTGCAGCACGCTTGTGATTTGGCCCGTGATTCACTCTCCACTGCTTAGCCCTTTGTCCTTAGCCCTTTGTCCTTAGCCCTTTGTCCTTAGCCCTTTGTCTTTAGCCCTTTGCCCTTTGTCCTTAGCCCTTTGTCCGTAGTCCGTAGCCCTTCGCCCTTAGCGTCGCTAGATCGTAATAGGTCAAACATTTCCTGTAGAGGAGGAAATGTTTGTTCTTAGGTGGGGGGGTGTTACGACCCAGGGTCGTGTGTGTGGTATTTTTCAGTGTTGTTTTTCAGTGTTGTATGTATTTCGTCTGTGCTGTGGTTCCTCCCGGCCTGAGGGTGGTGTTACCACCCTTAGGCTCTCTCCCTCTCCAGGTGCTGTTCCTCCCGGCCTGAGGGTGGTGCTACCACCATTGGTGTTTCTCCAGGTGCTGGCTGTCGATTGGTGCAGGGGCTGGAGGAGCTACTATAAATGGCCGCCGCTGGAGGCAATCATTCTCCTTCTCTCGACCCTGCTCCCGACTGCACCAGGCTGTATCATGTGGCGTTGTATTGTCTTGTACTGGGATATGTCATAACTTTAGCAGTCTAGGTAAACATAGGGGTGAGTAGCTTGTTTGGTTTACCGTTGTTTTCTCCTGTTTATCACTTGGGGAGTCAGTGAGAATCCTGTAAACTTTGCTTTCTTTGGTTTGTCGGTTAGGGAAGTTAGTTTTGGGTTAGATTGTTTTTGTTTGTTGTTTTGGCTATGCGCACCCCGACCAGACTGCAGCCCTGTGTGCCTGGTCGTCCTTGGCAGTGGGGAAAAGAGGGGAGCACCATTTGTTATGTCCGGTACCCCTAGGCCGGTCGTAACAAGCACCACCCCCTTGCAACAAAACCAGCGCAAGGCCAGTACGGTCGTCCCCCCCCCCCCCCCCAGCAACTTCAAGAGACCCCCACAAAGATGGAATCATAACTCGAACCCTGCATGGAAGTATAAGTTAACTTCATAAATATGAAAGATTGCTCAGTATAACATATAACACCAACATCATAGTAAATCGATTTTTTTTTTTACGTTATTGCTTAAGAAACAGATTCCTTCCAACTATTTACTAAAAACGCAATCAATAATTTATATACAAATAAATGGTAACATATCGATCAGCAATGACGTTGGAGTAGCCTACCCACATAAATAATTGTAATACAACAACATTGTTAACTGCCATACACAGCTAAACAAGCAAATGAAAAATTAAATACTAACGCAACTGTTTATTACTGTTTTTATTAAATTAAATGTTTATTAGGCTATAAACAATATTATAAAAATGATACCGTAATGCACCTGTTCTTTGGATCTTTTGAATAAATGGATCAATAAATGGTGAATTGCCATGATCCCAAGCAGAGGAACGTGAGAGTCATTGAGCAGCAGCTGAACCAGTCCAAAAATCCCTTTATCACTAAAACATTTTAGTGATAAGTAACCACAGTGCCTTAAAACCATCAACGTCATCCAGGTTAAGTGAAAGGAAAAACCTCGGACACGAGAATTTGCACTAGGACGTGCACTAGGCCCTCTCGAATGCCGGGCCAAAACATTTGTTTCACTACGACTCCTTTCAGCTGCCCACCCCTCCTTCTCCAGCAAAAAATAATAACAAAACGGCTACTAAAACGCTTGAGGTGGCGTTTTGAAAAGAGAAAACTTAAATTCTAGGACATGGCATAAAGATAATTATGACCCTTTCATTGATATCCAGTGATTTTTTGCGGAGACACATTCCTGTTCCCCACTTGTATTGGAGTGAACGGAGATATCTACTTCTGGGGTCTCATTTATAAAACTGTGCCTGGGATCGTTAATAAAAATGTGCGTACGCCAAGAAGCCAAGTTTTGCGTGCGCCAAAAAATATTCAGATTTATAAAACACTGCGTACGCACACCTGTACGCAATCTTTGCTTTATAAATCACATACTGACTACAATTGTGCGCAGCTGTATCAGCTTCACGTTCCGCCCTCTACACGCCCCTTTTTAACCATAAATGGTCAATGCAAATGACCTCATGAATGCGATCTGCATATAAAACAGACTCAGATGCCGGTATTATGTCTTGTTGGAAACAATGGCAGAAGTACTGAGAAAATCAAAAAAGCGAAATTTCACGGAGGTTGAAGTGGAGACACTTGTGGGTGAGATGGAGGCCCGAAAGGTAGTTTTGTTCGGCGGTCACGGGATTGGGATCGCCAACAACAAAAAGCAGAGTGAGTGGCAACATGTTGCTGCAGCAGTGAACTCTGTCAGTAGCACGGAGCGCACTGTCCCAGAATTAAAAAAAGAAGTGGTCTGACATAGAGTTACATATTTTTATGTAGCCTACCAATGAATCGTTATGGTCCCTAAATACCCTCTCCCTCCGAATCCTGCCATTTGCATGGTCCGCCAGAAGTGCCATATGGTGCAGCATTACCCCGGCGCTCACCTCTGTATTTATAGGGTTACGGTAATAAGACTGACGAGAACTCCTTGGATAATCAGTTTGTAATCACCCACGTAAAATGTTCCTGAACATAACCCCTTTTTAATGGCTGATTTGTCATGAAAAGCATCAAGAGTAACGGACAACGATTGTGATGAGTAGTGTGGCTTGGTTTTTCACACTTGGGATTTAATTGACATTTGATTATGTGTTTACAGTCTCATCTCATCTCATTTTCGTCCGCTTATCCGGGGTCGGGTCGCGGGGGGGGCAGCTCAAGCAGGGGGCCCCAGACTTCCCCTTCCCGGGCCACATTGACCAGCTCTGACGGGAGGATCCCGAGGCGTTCCCAGACCAGTGTTGAGATATAATCTCTCCACCTAGTCCTGGGTCTTCCCCGAGGTCTCCTCCCCACTGGACGTGCTTGAAACACCTCACAAGGAAGGCGCCCAGTGGGCATCCTTACCAGATGCCCGAACCACCTCAGCTGACTCCTTTCTAAGTAAAGGAGCTGCGGCTCTAATCCGAGTTCCTCACGGATGGCTGATCTTCTCACCCTATCCCTAAGGGAGACGCCAGCCACCCTTCTGAGAGAACTCATCTCGGCCGCTTGTACCCGCGATCTCGTCCTTTCGGTCATCACCCAGCCCTCATGACCATAGGTGAGGATAGGAACGAAGATCGACCGGTAGATCGAGAGCTTTGCCTTGCGGCTCAGCTCTCTTTTCGTTACAACGGTGCGGTAAAGCGAACGCAATACCGCCCCGGCTGCTCCGATTCTCCGGCCAATCTCACGCTCCATACCCTCGCTCGCGAACAAGACCCCGAGGTACTTGAACTCCTTCACTTGGGCTAAGGATTACAGGTGTTTACAGTGTCACATAAAATTATTATGTTATTGACATATGTTGGACAGATGCTCTATTCCATGCAGTCGCGCCATCAGTGGACAGTATGGAGTGACGGGATTAAATATAGAGAATTTCTTTTTATTTCTATATATTCGATATTTCTGGAGTTATAACTGAGAAATAACGCAGTGGATTTAAATTATTCTAATTAGGATTTAACGCATGATACGGGTTGAAATTAAATTTATGAAGGGCGATGATAAAACATAATCGTTCTTCTCACTCTGCAATTCTTCGGTCCGACTTCAGTTCACCACCACACCGTCTGTGTCGCCAATTCTCCTTTTCATCCAAACCATGCGTACGCATGGGTCAGAGTTTGCTTAGGGCTGCGCACATTTTCCCGTCAAGTTGGTTTTTTATAGATCACAACCTTGGCGTGAAAAGTCACGTACGCAACTTTCAGCCCCGTTTTGTGCGTACGCAACGGTTATAAATGAGACCCCTGGGGCCTCATGTACTAAGGTTGCGTACGCACAAAAACGTGGCGTACGTCCTTTTCCACGCTCACGTTCAGATGTACAAAACGTGAAATGACCGTAAAAATGTGCGGTCCCCACGCCAGCTCCAGAGCTGTCGTACGCACGTTTCTACAGCTATTGTTCCTTTGGCGACACTAGGTGACGCTGGGAAACTGGGAAAAAAGGTGAAAACAATGACTCACTAGACACACTAATGAACAATTAACACACCTTGCAATTATATGGGTGGCTATAAAAGCATGCGCAATGGATGAAGAAAATTGTTTTAAAAATGGCTGCGTTAGCGTTGTTAGAGGACATCGCAAATGGTCAAATCCGAAGGGCGCTGGAGACGCCGGGGCCGACGGAGGAGACGCCGGGGCCGACGGAGCAATCCGTGCCCTCTCCTTGCTTGTCTATTCAAAAATAAAAAATTTAAGTTAATAAACACGAGTCAAAGTCTTTAATATCCTGGCATCTTTACGCACGACTTATGTGTATTGCAAGCAGCCAATTGTATGACCAGTATAATTACAGCATTTATGACTTAAGCATATTTACCTTGGGGATGATCGGCGTCCCCTTCATGGGCTCCCACCACTCCGGTGAGAGCTGTGTCACCGATCAAAGCGGCCACTCTCAAATCGAAGGGGGAGAGTTCCCCCACTCCCGTCCCCCCACCTGTTGCGGTCACGCTTCGGCGGTGGGCAGAAACCCTCCGCTTCACCTCCACCTTGAGGTCTGACCACTTTTTTTTAATTTCAGAGTGTGTGCGCTGCTGAGACCCCACTGCATTGACGGCCTCGCAAACACACTCCCACTCACTTCTCTTTTGTTTTGCATTTATCCCTGTTGACAGGGTTCCAATAGCATATGCTTGCGCATTTCTACCTCGTGGAGCAAAATCTCGAGCTCAGACTCCGTGAAGTTTCGTTTTTTGCCTCTGTTCATGGTGCCAGGTGATCGGATTAAGAGGTGAATCTCAGGTCCAGAGGCCTATTTAAATGAAATTGCATATTTAAATGAGGGCGTAGACAGGGAGGAGTTCGGCACCTCGGCATGTGCGCTCAATTCCACATTGATTGAGATGTACAAAAGAAACGTGCTTGGATCCATGGGTTCGCACACTTTGATACATCTGAATTTATTTGTGCGTAAGACAGTTTCTGGGTTTTGGCGTACGCCAAGTTTCAGTATGAAATCCACGCAAGTCTTAGTACATGAGGCCCCTGGGCTCTATGAATCGAGGGACCCGTCCACAGCCCGCTTAAACAGCTGCAATACCAGGCTTGGCCGCTGAGCACTGGTGGATTGCGGGAGGATGCACTGTTCCTGGGGACTTGGAAGGAGTGGGTTTAAATAAGGTGAGGGATGTCGCGTTCTTGAAGAAAGTAGTCCAATCTGGGTCGCTTTTAACTCACTTTATGTGTTAAAGTATTTAAGTATGGTAACTATGAAGCAAAAGGGGGGGGAATTGTATCTAACACGGGTGGAGAGAAATACCGCAGAGCTACTTCAAGTCTCGACGGGCTGCCCATGTTTCTGACCTCAAATCTGACTCCCGCTCTGATTAGTATCAAGTAGGCGTGGCCTATGTGGCTTAGGCGTGGCCTATCTGACGTTTTGGCTCCGCCCTCCTCACCTGTCTAAAGGTGCTGCCATCTGTGGCAGGAGTAGTTATTGCAGCTTGTGTGTTCGATCCTGCTTCCTAGTGGCTATGTGGGGGCAGCTTATGTGCTTAAAAAACGTAACAGGGAACAAAGGTGAAGGTGGTTGCAATGATGAGGTGGGAATGGCAGGCAGGTGATCCGGAAAAGTACTGGCAGGGCTGGCACTGGGATGGAAAGCCAGGAGCGGAATATGACACGTTCCTCTGCTTGCAATCATTTCGATTCAACATTGATCCATTTATTCAAAAGATCGAAAGACAAAGAACGGGTGCATTAAGGTATCATTTTTATAATATTGTTAATAGCTTAATAAACATTTCAGTTGTGTTAGTATTACATTTTAGCTATGTATGACAGTTAACAATGTTGGTGTAGGCCCATTACAAATATTTATGTAGGTAGGCTACTCCAACCTCGTTGCTGATCGATATGTAACCATTTATTGGTTTATAAATTATTGATAGCATTTTTCTTGAATAGTTGGATGGAACCTGTTTCTTAAGCAATAACATTGAACTGTATTGTTTTCTAGGCCAACTTACATTTACTATGTTGTTGGTATTATATGTTATATGGAGCATCTTTCATATTTATGAAGTTAACTTATACTTCCATGGTTGGTAAACAATGCGACTGCGATCGCTCAGACCTCTCGCTTATGATGCTACAATGCTAACCATGCTAAAAAACAAGAATATTTCTGCATCCGGTACGTCATGAACAAGGGCATGGCTAGGCTCCCATGATGCAGAAGCAAATCTCTCCTTGACGTTGCCCTGCGCCATTGAGCAGTTTACATAGGAACGAATGGGCGGCCATGTTTTAGTCCGCTGTCCTTTCTTTAATGTGTCCATGCTCTCCACGCGGTTATATACAATCCCCCTCCTTTTTGCTTCATAGTTCCCATACTGAAACTAAACCAAATAAAGTGAGTTAAAAGTGATCCTGATTCGATGACCTTTTCTAAAAGAGCGCAACACCTTACAGAAGGCGCAAAATGGTTTAGTCCACCCCTGCACGAGGATTCCCTATACCAGCTTATCAAGAGTTGATAGACTGCTAATGCCTGAGCGCTAATTTGCACCTCATTTTGAAATCGGGGACGCAAAAAAGAAAAGAACAGGACACAGAAACAAGGCAATCTGAGGGAAAACCGATTTCTTTCATAAGAAGGAGGGGTTTAAGAACCATAGTTTAAGAAGGGTTTAAGCTTATATCAGCAGTTTAAGATTGAAGGCAGTCAGTGATAAATCTAGAGAATAATCACATTGTATAACCCTGAATTTATCAATGTCATCAATTATCAGCCTAATATCTACAATGCCATAGTATCTATCAAATAAATAAAATACCTAGCAAATATATTAAACTTTGCTGATTTAAGATACAGAACTTGTATGTTTATTTATGGGCGAGAAGGCAGGAATGCAATAAATAACACATTTTATTGTTGTTGTCTTTATTAAGGTTGTTCAATGATTTAAACGCAATGAGATTGATAAGGTTAAACAACACAGTACTCTTTTTTTTTTGGCATAGAAAATGTAATCCTACATTGTGAAAACAAATTGTATAGAAACATCAAATTCATGTGAGAATCTAAATTTTTTGCTTCCACAATTGTCAGGGTGACATAAAATAACATTTTTTTAAAGAAATAATAGAAAGCCAGAAACAAAAGATAACATTTCACCAAAAGTGGGAATATCATTGTATCGCAAAATACAACGAATCACAATCCATTTAATAATAGTCTTCGAAAACCCCTGTGATATAGTATTGTGAGCATCCTGGTGATTCCTGTCCCTAATTAACACCGGGCTAGGGAAGCAAGGCCTTTGATGGCAATGCCAAGGACGAGAGGCTGCGGCTTGCAGCAAACGCTGAGCTCCGTCCTCAGCACGTCTCCGTTTCTCTGCAGACCCACTCCACAGGACCTGAAGAGCTCCTCTGTCAACTGGAAGGTCTCCCCGGTCAGGGGAGCGAGGTCATCACTGCTCAGAGACATCTCCCCATTCTCGATCACACACTGCATCTGAGACATGTGTGAGGACACGACATCATTACGCGTCTAAAATTTGCACTGAACTCTAACCTCATGCATCGCCTTAATACTGCACGGCTGCCCCAATGTATGAACTCATGGTATTGTGGGACACAGCCAGAACACTCTGGATAAAAGGTTCAACCAGATGGCATGATTATACATTGTGTTACTTCATAATATTCATCGGAGCAATGTAATACATACCAGCAGCTCCAGGGAGCTCAGCATCTGGGGATCTGGGCGAGTGCATCTCGACACCAGGACAGCAAGATTGTCATCCGGCATTTCTGGAACACCGGGTGTGAACATTTCACACTAATATTTAGCATGAGATGTGACACAGCAACTACTGTGCAGGAGCTACGCTACATACTACAGTGAAGGTCAGGCCCACTTACCAGCCAGGGCACTGGTAACGAGGTGAAGAGCACCAAGAAGACTGTTGGGGTCCTCGGTCTCCAGTCTGTTGTCAGACAGGACATCCAGTATGCCCTGGAGGGCCTCTCTCTGAGGCTCGACCTCAACACAGTCCAGAGAGGGGAGTTTGCCATCGAGCATCTGGCTTAGCTGAGAGAGAACCAGAGCACATCCTCAAATACAAACATTAAATAGACAATACAATACGAATAAAAAATCTAGAGATGATTGTTTTGTTATGAGTATAAGAGAATGTCTCAAGAGCCATAAGTTTAATGTTGCAGGTGGGGAATGCATGCTTTGCATTTAGTCAGCATTGCAGAAATATGCATTTCCTATGAGTTTCTATTCAGCACGTGTCACTTTAAGACGCATGCTTCTAATCGGCCTATCACGTGACTCCAGGAAGTAAACACTTAAGTCGCGTCTAGCTGGTTCAGCGTTTCGTTAAATTGAGAACAATTTAATCAAATCTTGCAACATCTTGTTCTTTACATAGCATCGTCAAACTTACAAAAGAAAAACACAGCTTTTCGATGACGTTCACGTCACTTAATTCCGTCATTTCATAACGTTGCCATGGCAACAGGGGGAAATGGCTGCTCTTGTGTGAAGTAAACGCAAAAATTTTCAACTTTCTGCTAAGATATATCTGGGGATTAGGAAATCATGCAATCCTCTCATATTTTGCACGGAAATCGGCAATTTATGCGGTGAAAGTGCGGCATATTTGAAAAAATGTGGCCCCCGCATGAATATGCGGATATTGGCTGATTATGCGTTGAATTATGCAATAGCATAATCGCATTTTTTTTGGAGGGACTGCTTAGTGTAAAGTTTGTATAGTTTTCATCTCAAGGTAGTTAAAATGCACGAATGCTACACAAGTACCATGTTAGGTCACACGTGGGTCATTTGACGACGCTAATAGTGTTGTAGTGACCAAAAATAATGTTGTTTACAAGTACATATTCTTGCTTATTTGTTTGAGATGAGTACAAATGAGATTTCTGATTTCTCTGCCTTTTTATTCGTGTGTTGCAGTTTCACCTTTCCCCATGTGCTTCCAATAAACCTGTGGAAGGGAGAAATACGTCTGCAGAGTCTTGGGGCCCTATCTTGCATCCGGCGCAAGTCTTAGTCACTGGCGCATGTGTCGTTGCTAGTTTACAACTGGCGCAGAGCGTTCTTTACCCTCCACCGCCACTCGCCGGTAAATTAGGGATTGATCATGCGCCCCAAGGGGCGGTTCGGCGGAAGGAGGAGGCATGTTCTGGCGCAAACGAAATTTTGCAGTTTCTGAATACAATTGCGCTACAGACCAGGAAATACCTGGTTTAAAGTCAGTGGCGCGTTGTTCAGATGCTATTTTAAGGGCGCATGCATACATGCGCATGCGATGCATACGGATTGCTTGTGCACCTCGCGCATACTTTGCTTCTCCCATCTACCTAGCCGCACATTCTTGGTAAATTATTTGGGAAAGAACAGCTGATGCAGCGGTAATAAGTTGTACTTTTAAATCAATGCATCTGCAAACAACGTACAGCAAACACATATTTTCTTGACACAGACATCGTGTAGGCCTACATGCCCATCACTTTTAGGATTGATGAGTATTTGATCGTGAAAAACATTGTTTTACCGCGAGTGAGTGTTAAAAAGAATGAATGAATGCGGGCGTGCGTGTGTGCTCTGTTTAAACACGCAAACTAAACACGTAACGCATAATACAATCAATGGCAATGTCTATTACCACGGGGACACATGCATATTAGGATAGCATACAATACTGATAAGAAACAATGTTTATAATGTATTGCGTATATCATTAAATAGAACCACAGTTACCGCATATCATATGTTATATCATATACGTTTTCTTTGCCGAAATTTATTTGAGGACTCAGTATTTCTGAAGTTGTGGAAGAAAAGCCCTTATTCCATGTGTGAATTAGGCCATATTATTTGGCAATAAACTGAGCCATTTGCAGTTTGAAATTCATGTGCATCTGTCTCATCGGAGACTGCAGACGCGCTGTCAAAATATCAACTCGTCCGATTCAAATGCGCTCATGGCTCTTAAAGGGGATGGGAGCTGGCACTCTCATTGGTTTGTTGGACGTTACGCCCAAACCACACCTACGGGTAATTAGGCTGCTTCAGACCAACCCTTTTGACACTTGCGCCGCGACGCAAGTGTCATTTATCCGCCTGTAAAATAGCGATAGCGCCGTAGAACCGCCCACAAAGCTACTTGCGCTTTGCGCTTCCCACTTGCGTTTCAGACCGTTAAAATAGGGCCCTTGGTGTTTTGGGTAAGAGTTTAGCTGGCCGTCATGGTATTAGTAGACATACCGAGGACAGCATAATAATCACTAGAGATCTTACCACCCTCTCCAGTAGATAGACCCCCCCGCACTGCCTCATGGCTGAAACGAGGTGCTGGAGCAGAGAGGCCCTGGCTGACGCTTTGAGACCCGAAAGCAGTTCAAAGTAAGGTCTCAGCTTGGCAACATCTGAAAATCGATCATAAATAGACATAATCACAAAAAAGCTCAATCGACATCATGTACACATAAGAGACTGCGGTTCCAACTCACTCAATTCAATTTTGAATTACATATGGATTTGTACCTGAAGCTTTGATTAAAACGTATATTGCTATCAGTAAAATCAGCTAGTCTGGGCAAAGCTGTCCTTCTCGGCACAAATTGTTTACTGCTTGTTTGTAAATCAAGGGTGTGGACCAGATATTAAATGCATTATAAACTACAATCTACTATGTTTTTGTGAACCAGTAAATAACACGTTCAGTATTTATAAAAACAAGTCCATACATTACCCTCTTTTAGCATGGTGCGGCTCAGCAAAATAAGGCGACCTGACAGTGGCACGAAGCGCGTGGGATTCAGGACTCAAGGGAGGCAGAGAAAATATCATAGCAGTTTATTTTCCCTGACATCACAAAATTAATTGGACACAGCTGTGAAACATGATGTTGCTCTTTGCAGACCTTCAACCATTGTAATAATTATATGTACATTCACTCACCAAAGACTCCGTCTGGTTGCACTTCTAGTATTTGTTTCCTGTAAGCAATGGTCGTGTTTGGTGGTAGAGTCAGGCATGAAGATCCTCCTCTGGATATCTCTGCATTCACATTTAGGCCAATCTGAAAATAAATTAACAGCAAGTAGACATTAGCTTAAGGAAATGGTAATGAGTATTGATATTGGGGTTATAAATCATGAGGCAGCCACACCTAAAAAATTGAGTGTACGTTATCATAAAATGACATCAGTCATTTTCGGCCTGGCGTTCCTTAGAAGAAAATCTAGTTAAACCACATAGGCTTCAGGACTTAATTTACTCTAACATCCCTATCGAAACCTGAAAATCCAAATTAGGCTCTTTAATATCGCATTTGGTCGCCACATGGAGAACAGTGGAATCACACTCCAGCACTCACTTAAAATTCCATCCTCACCTTCCTTCATTTAATAATTTTTCCCTTTGCTTGGGTGGTCACCCGATTTTGTTCCCTCAGGGTGTGATAAGGGGATCAATACACTTTCGGACATCAAATCAGAAAATACTCTCAGATCTTTTCAAGACCTGAAATCTCATTTCAACCTACCGGGCACTTCTTTTTTCTTCTACCTACAACTCTGCAGTGCCTTACGGGCATACAGAGTTCCCTGGGGGGAAACCTGGTACCTCATCCAATCCATAAAATACGTGGAAATCTTTCTACCCAAGGCTTGGTGTCCGCCCTTTACACGTTCCTTTCTAAACGCGCAGAAAAAACTCTGCAGTTGGATAGTCGCTGGAGCCATGATCTCTCAATGGCACCTTCCACAATCAATTGGTCCATAGTCTGGTCAAAGATTGACCTAGCATCTCGTAATCCAAACCATCAGATGATTCATTATAACTTTGCAAACAGACTCTACTGCACTCCGCATAAATTATTTGCCAACTGTCAGCTATGCTCTTTAGAAACCACAGGAACCTTTGTTCACATGGTCTGGGAGTGCCCTGGTGTGAGAGACTTTTGGAGTATGGTGTCCAACAGAATGTCTATAGTACTTGGGCGTACCATCCCCTGCTCCCCAACTGTCCTATTGCTGGATGATTTCACTGGTTTGGATCTTTCTTTGATGCACCAACGCTGGTTTCTGGTAGGCCTTACTGCTGCCAAAAAGCTTATAGCACGGAGATGGAAAGCACCTCATGATCTATCTTATCAACACTGGGTGAACACAGTTATAGATCTGGCTAAGTTAGAGAAATCTGTGGCCAGCATGCATGGAGCGCAAGCTAAAAACATCAACTTGTGGTCAACCTTTATCGTTAGTATGTTGGGAGTAGCCAGGATTTACTTTCCTTCTTCTACTTCTTTTACATCTGTTATCCTAAATTTCTGACTCAGACTTAACAACTCTACTGAGCTGTTCAGATGACTGATTCTTTCTAGGTGGGGGGGGCAAGACCTGTGTGTGGTGTGTGTGTGTGTGTGGGGGGGGGGGGGGGTGGTGCGTGTTGATGAATGTTGTGTGTTCTCATTTGTGTATTTGTAACTGTTTAATGTCAAATGTTGTCTTATTTGTGTTTATGCCTTATAGTTGTATGTTGTCTTATTTGTGTTTAGGTCAAATGTGGTATGTTGTTTTATTTGTGCCTATGCCTAATTGTTTTCTATTTCTATCTGTTTGTTGTATAAATCATAAAATAAAAAATTGATCACAAAAAAAAAAATGACATCAGTGATTAAGGAAACATGCTATTAAATAAAAGTAGTCATTAAAAAAGGTACTATGTATTGACTTATTAATATATTTATTACCTCAATTATTTATTTCACAGCCATATTTAATTATTGATATCTCTAATATTGAATCCAATGGACTTCTGTACAAAAGCTGTATACATTTCAAACATATGCATTAGCTGATCAACTTGCAGTGTAGAATTCGTCACTTTAGTGTTGAATAGTGTCAAGTAGAGTCAGGGGCGGCCCCAGCACATTTGGCGCTCTAGGCGAGCTTCACTCCTGGCGCCCCCCCCCCCCCCCCCCCCCCCCAGGGGCGGCCACAGCACATTTGGCGCTCTAGGCGAGATTGTTGACGGGGGGGGGGGGGGGGTGGTTATTGAGCGATTGTTGACGGGGGGGAGAGACGTGGCCAATAAGAATTATTATTATTATTATTTATTTTTTTTCGGGCGCATTATTTTGCGCTCCCCCTCTAGATGGCGCTCTAGGCGGCCGCCTAACCCGCCTGTAGGGAAGGCCGCCCCTGAGTAGAGTAATTCCGCCCATGTGTCTTCAACATGGCAGGAAGGAAATAAACTGGTATCGGAACATCTCTACTTGCTATAGTTCCATTTAATCAAATCCTCAATGCAGAATACAACAAGCCCTAAGCCTTTTAATGAATATGTATTATATTTACATTTACAGATGGAAATCACTCTAGCATTTAGCCCCTCCGTGTATCCTACATACCTTAGTGATCACGTGCCCAATCTTGCCTCCTATAGTGTTTGCCTGTTGGTCACTCTGACTAATTGTGGATGGCTGAGTCGTCACAATCCTCTGCGTCACCAGTCCGGAAACAGTCCAACCGCTCTCTTTTTTAAGCTGCTTGAACTGGCAATGATCCATGTCGATGAGCCTAGCCAGGAGAGTGGGAAGTGTAGAGCAAAGATGTTTTTAACTAATTATTGTAGATTTGAAATACAATTGATATAATTTAAATGCAAACCATAATAATGACATCACTGATCATGTTAGTAATCAACCAAGTGTTTCGCCATCCAACACTTCAAGGAGAAACAAAGTTGAAAGGTGATAACGTCCTGATAACCTCCCTGTTATGGTTGGATTAGGAGACATCTTACCTGTCTTTGAAAACTTCATATAGCTTCTTCAAATCTAGATCTTCTTTATTCAAGACACCAAAGGAATTGTTGTGCTCTGAAGTGCTGTCATGTGCCATGGTCAGTTTAGCAAGGTCAGGATGCAAGATAGCATCGATGCTGGCCTGGTTTTTGTCACTCCTACGATTAGTGTACTGCGCGCAGTCCGTCACTGTGACGTCTTTTGATGTTGCACAGTATGCCCAAAAATGCAGTTATTATAAACAAAACATAGATAGGTATAACAACAATGAAAATATTTTTAACTGCAAATGAGAATATTGTGAGTTCTGCTTACCTGGAAGTTCCACGGTGTCACCCTGTAATATTTCATTAAGGGTAAAAGTAGTGGCAGCATATTTGGTTTTCTGCCACAGCCAGCGACCCTTTTGCTCCATCACGATTGACGACAACTTAATTGAGTCATTGCAACTCGATGCTGGTGTCAGACTTCCATCCACTTCCTCTACAAATTTTGCAGTAGCTTTTGCAAACATGTCTGAGCTGTTAGGTGGTGAGGAAAACCTGAAAGTGTAAGAGTGACAATTTATCTTCTTACTATTGTTTTTTTCTTCATAGACAACCCACTAGTGCAGCATAAAAGCATATTTTTCTGTGTTGGTCGCAAATTTAGCAGTATATTGCTGTTTCTTTGAACAGTCGATAGGTGGCTAAAACGTTTGTATCTGTCTTTTTTGACGACCTATACAAACAACCTATTCTATCGTTTAGGTCGCAGAACAGGCTGGCAATGCAGCCCTAGTAACTTTACAATGGCATTCTGATTCCATGCATTCTGTGATCCACTCATTCGCCCGTTGTGTCCACTTACGGCCCGGTCGGTGTGTGCGTCCTCGTTGCGTGCCCGGCGCTGGAGTCCCCGGTCAATGTAAGGCAAGTCTGCAGTTGATGGACTCTGTCACGGCCACACACGGGACTTCCTGGAACGGAGACTGCACAGTACGGTATACTGCAACAGGACCACAGCACAGCACTTCTTAAAGTGGCATCTACCGCTGGCTGTTGGCGCTTAAATAGTCAGCGGCGGCAGAGCTGGCAACGCCCCTCAATTCTGGAGAATTTCTTTGAAGACGAGTGTTGTTGGGGCGTAGGGAATTCTGGAGAACTTGATAGTTGAAATATGTTTTCTTGGCAAGGACACACGGAAAGAGTGGTTTTTTTGGCCTATTATTTTCGACAGGCCTGTACACGACTAGGGGTGGGAATCGAGAACGGGTTCCTACTCAGAACCGGTTCCAACTAACCAATTCCATCGGAATCG
Organism: Gadus morhua; assembly: GCF_902167405.1. Taxonomy (NCBI): domain Eukaryota; kingdom Metazoa; phylum Chordata; class Actinopteri; order Gadiformes; family Gadidae; genus Gadus; species Gadus morhua. Next base: position 2,530,090 of record NC_044053.1, read on the forward strand.
TACGCCTCCAACGTTATCGATTCCTCTTAACGATTCCGCACCACGTTTTCCGGTTAACGCAAAAATTTTGCGACAACCCTGCGCGCGCCGACAACCTTCAAACAACAAGGCAGCATCGTGGAGAGTAGGAAGCGATCGCAAGTCTGGCTCCATTTCACCAAATGCAATGAAAATTCTGCCGTATGTAATCAGTGCAATGCTATCATTTAGTGTAAGGGTGCAAACACCAGCAACATGCTAAAGCATTTGTCTACCAAGCATGGAATTAAGGGGGTCATCCCTAAGTTCCCCGGGTCCTATGTTCCCCGGGTTGAATGAATTGAATCACGCACACGCTGAGAACTGAATTGAATCACGCACACGCTGAGAGCCAAGTTTTACCGTACTTTACTTCATGGTGTCTCCGTCAAGGATGACCGTTACAACGTTGACGTGCTGACGTCATCAGTACATGACATCCCCCCCTTACTTGGATTAAAACTCTAATATTCCCTTCACATAAACATTCAGTTTGGCTACTTGAACACTAACCATATAATGAATCTAATCAACATATTCTCTGTCAGAATAAACCTTTGGTTCTTTTCAAATAAACATTTATGTCCTCTAGCATTGTGCATTAATTTTCATTGAACATACACATGAACATATGCATTACTATAACACATTCACTCCATAACAAAGCTTATGAATCTCTGGGGCATTTTCACTTCTCGGCGCGGTCGCTCCGTCTGCACTGTAAGAGGTCGGCATGGTGTTGACCCCTGAGCGAGCGTCTCTGGTGTGGACGTCACAACATGTTCTGGTGGCGTGTTTACTGTCTCACTGACTGTCTTTGGTTCACTTCCACCGGGTGGTGGTGTCTGCTGAGCTGGTGTGTACACTTTGACATGTGTGGTGTTTCTGGAGTACTGAGCTCCTGTGGGTGACTCAACTACCACACTGTTACCGTTCTTACTGACTACCGTGTGAGGTGTCTGGTTAAATGTTGTTGTGAATTTATCTGTCTTGTCCTGTTTCAAAAGCACCTTGTCTCCCACCTGCACTGGGGACAGTCTGGCTCCGCGCCGCTCGTCAGCGTACATTTTGGACTTGCCCTTGCGCTCAGCATCAGTGTCTCTGGCCTCGAGGTCACTCCTTGGTGTACTGATGTCTGGCAACTTTCCCCTGAGCTTCCGATTGAACAGGAGTTCGGCGGGGCTCCTGCCCGTGGTGGAGTGGTCGATGGATCTGTAGATGGTGACGTATCGGCGTAGTTCCTTCTGCCAATCCAGTCCCTCTGCCTGTGCGATGCGGATCCGTTTCATGATCGACGCATTTTGCCTCTCGACTTCTCCATTCGCTTGTGCCCACCTAGGCGTCGTCTTCAATGGCTGTATGCCGTTCTCCTGACAGAAGTCCTGGAACTGTGATGACAAGAACTGTGGCCCACAGTCAGATCTGATAGAGACAGGCAGACCGTGGCGGCTGAAGATGTTCTCTAAACAGTCTATCACTTTGTCTGTCGTGGTGGATCGCATGATCTCGTATTCATAATAACGGCTGTAATAGTCTACAACTACCAGGATGGAGTGTCCTGTTGGCAATGGTCCTAACAAGTCTGTGGCAATGTCCTGCCATGGTCCATCAGGGAGAGTTGTTGGCCGCAATGGCTCTGGTACGTCAGGCCGTGCCACTAGTTGGCACCCATGGCATAATTTGACATTTTTCTGTCGCCCCATACATTCCTGGCCACCACACCTTTCCCCTCAAATGTTGTTTTGTCCCTACAATGCCTAAGTGTCCTTCATGAGCTAAGGCTAACACTCTGTTCTGTAGAGCATGTGGTAGGACAATCCGTGTCCCCCTCAGCACTAATTGCCCAATGGTACACAGTTCATTTGCAATACGGGCATAAGCTGAGCACTTATCAAATCGGCCCGTCTGTATAGTGGCACGTCAGGCCGTGCCACTAGTTGGCACCCATGGCATGATTTGACATTTTTCTGTCGCCCCATACATTCCTGGCCACCACACCTTTCCCCTCAAATGTTGTTTTGTCCCTACAATGCCTAAGTGTCCTTCATGAGCTAAGGCTAACGCTCTGTTCTGTAGAGCATGTGGTAGGACAATTCGTGTCCCCCTCAGCACTAATTGCCCAATGGTACACAGTTCATTTGCAATACGGGCATAAGCTGAGCACTTATCAAATCGGCCTGTCTGTATTGCTTTTCTCACCTCAGACAGTTATTCATCCTCTGCGGAGGCTCTCTCTACCTCCCTCGTAGTTAGCGCCCTGTGCACCGCCACGAAGCGCACGTACTCCTCTGCTCCGTGTCCATGTGTCGTCTTCTTCGCCGTCTCCCCCAGGAGACGAGACAGAGGATCAGCAATGTTGTATTTCCCGGCTATGTGTATTACTTGAAAGTCATAAGGTTGGAGGCGGAGCACCCAACGCTCAATCCGCGCGCATGGCCTTGATCTGGGGCTATAGATCACCTCCAGGGCCTTATGATCTGTTACCAGGTCAAACCTCTTGCCATATATGTACGGATGTAGGCGTTCACATGCCCAAACCAGTGCCAGGGCCTCACGCTCCGTTTGGGAATATCTCTTTTCACAGTCTGTCAGGCTCCTGCTCACGTAGCATATAGGCACCATAGCTCCCTGCTGCTCCTGTATCAGAACTGCTCCTATGCCCACTGGCCCTGCATCAGCTATCACTTTTGTGGGGGCATCTTTGTCAAAGTATGCCAGCGTGCCCGCCTCGGCTAACTTATTCTTGAGTGACTCGAATGCCACTTTCTGTTCAGGGCCGAAGACAAATGGCACATCTTTCTTGGTCAGTCTCCGCAGCGGCTTTGAGATGGCAGCGAACTGGGGTATGAATCTGTGTCGTGGAAATATCAATCATAACTATAAATATACAATCACATACAAATTATATTAACCTTGTTTATATAATTATTACATTAGAAGAAACTGTATACATTCTCCCTGTAACTTAAAACAAATCCCTTCCTCTCTTAAACTGAGAGAGGTTAAGTTAATTCGTATTCAAGTTCCCACTGGAGCCAGTAAGTCTGGTTTTGTGACCAGGCCAATCGACTGACTTCTTTGTTGTGTAAACTATTTACAGCCACCATGTCTTGCAAACCTGCAGACATGTCCAATAACCACCCATTGTATTGCAAATTGACTTGGCCTTTGGTCACTCCCACTCCCTACCCACAATGGAAACGTTCCCTATAAGAATGTTGTTCACCTATTGTTTCATGGAATGTGTTCTCGGTAAACTTTGCTGCCAGTACTTTTCCCATGATCATGCCTTAAGATTAAATCAAATATTTCGCTGTCCGACGTGTCCGTGAGAGAACTTTCTCTTCGTCAAATGGCGTTGTCGGCAGGATCCCAATATGAGATCATCAGACTGGTAAGTTATGTTTCTTTTAAATGACTATCTTGCCATTCTGACCCTCTGACGGGATCCGGAATTTGGAAAATAGATAAACACATGTGATTAGGATCTAACCTGGACCTTTGGAGGCGATTAGCACTAAAACAACTATTCAGCTCACTTCTTAATGGGGACGAATGCAGGGGTGTTGGCGGAGGTTTATAACAACCTTGGACTGCAACGTTTTGAGATTCCTATGAGCAGATGTACAATACTATTGGTAACTCCTTTGTATTGACTCTACTCGCTAAAATACGACTCTTATTAAGGGTAATAATCCCTCCAGAAACTTCGTACATTAAAAAAAAGAAAGAGGGGATAAGTGGACATAGTTGCCTGCCTTTGGTATGATGAAAGTAAACTAGTGGTTTATTTTATATAAGGGTTAAGATAACTATAAGAATCTTGTGAATCTATTGTCTCGTCGAATGTGTTCTTGGTAAACTTTGCTGCCAGTACTTTTCCCATGATCATGCCTTAAGATTAAATCAAATATTTCGCTGTCCGACGTGTCCGTGAGAGAACTTTCTCTTCATCAATCTGCTACTGTACCCAGCCAAACCCAGAAAACTGCGGACCTCTGATGCATTCTCTGGCTCGTGTGCCTCGACCAGTGCTCTCACTCTCTCATTTGTGGGTCCTATTCCCTTTTCTGACAACGGTATGCCCATGAAAACGAATTTGTCCATCTCAAACTGACACTTCTCACCATTTAAGGTTAGGCCGCATTTCTCTAGTCTCTCCAGTACGGCGTGTAGTCGCTTGTTGTGTGTCTCACAGTCAAGTGCATGGACGATGATGTCGTCTGATATGTTGGCCACTCCTTCGATGCCAGCCAGTGCCGTCGCCACTTCGTGTTGGTACTGCTCACTCGCTGATGACCCCGAATATGAGTCTTTTGTAGCGGTATGTTCCGCTGTGCACGGCGAACGTCGTTATAGCTCTTGACTGTTCTGTGAGTGCCATCTGGTGGTAGCCCCATTTTAGATCGAGCTTACTAAACACAACTGAGCCATTCATATCGTGTAGCAGTTCATCAACTGTCGGGATCGGATATCTTCCTCTGATAATAGCTCTGTTTGCCATTCTCATGTCTAGGCATAGACGAATGTCAGTGTCTTTTGCTTTTGGAACTACTACGACTGGGTTTACCCACGGTGTTGGACCCTCAACCTTCTCGATAATGTCCATTCTCAGCAGCTCCTCTATTTTCTTGTCAACCGCCTCTCTCAGGTGGAATGGTATCCGTCTCAGTGGTTGTGCTATGGGTTCCACATTGTCGTCGATGTGCAGCCTGATTTGCTTGGTATTGAGTTTACCCTACCCTGTGAAGAGCTTTGGGTACTTCCCTCTAACCTCTGCCTTTACATCAGTAACCGCTGCTACATCTACACCCACCTTTAGCACACCTAGCTTTGTAGCTGTCTCTCGGCCTAATAGCGGTACTCCCTGACCTGCTATTACTGTAAATTCTGCTTTTGTTTCCCTTTTCCCTATCCTCACTTCACATGTGAATACTCCCTTCACTGGTAGTGGTTCATTTGATGAGTATGTGTATAGTTTTTTATCTGACTTGAATGACTTACACTGTATCTTTTCTTTCTTTAATCCTTCCCATGTATTTTCATCTACTATGTTGGTCGTAGCCCCTGAGTCAATTAACATCACTAGGTCTACACCTCCCACATTAAATGTTAGTCTGTCAATGCAGCTATTGTCACGTACTACAAATGCAAAATCATTATCCTGCTTTTCTTCCTTTCTTGAGTCTACATATTTCACTGACCCCTTGCTAGCTTTAGATTTGCACATTTTGGCGTAGTGGTCTTTACCATTGCATTTACTGCAGGTTTGTCCACGTGCTGGGCATTTCTCATCTTTTGCAAAGTGGTCTCCGTGCCCACATCTAAAGCACACTTTCTCTTTCCCTTTTTCCTCTCCATCACGTTTTCGGCTCTTATTCGCCCATTTTCCTTTGGCTATCTGGTTTACAGTCTCAGTGCCTTTAGCCTCCGTGCTACTCACAAGCATGGCCGCCATTTGCTGACTCTTGCCAGAGTCAATGCCGAGCCCTCGAGCAACTTTCTCCGCACATATTCCGAAGTGCATCTACTCAGTACAGCATCCCTTAGCTGGTTAGCCATGTCAGCCCCAAAAGCACAGTCTTTGGCTGTCTGCCGCAAACGCGTTACAAACTGCTGTACAGTCTCCCCATTGTTCTGTGATATTTGATAGAAAGATTGGCGCGCAAACGCGGTATTCACCTGAGGCACAAAGTAGTTGTTCAGAGCATCCACTGCCTTGACATAGTCCTCTGAACCTCCCGTGTCCTCAAGAGTGGAAAAGACATCCTGCACATCTGTCCCAGCGTGATGCAAGAGTAATGCCCTTCTCCGAATTTTAGTGTTGTCGCTCACATTTTCCGCCATAATCAATCCTTTGCCGTCTGCGAACAGCTCAAACGCTGTTAGCCACCGTGTCCAGCGAGGTCCTAGCGTAGCAGGCTCATTGTAGCACTCAAACTTCGGCACGTTAGAATTATTGTTCTCCATCTCGTAGACGAACTAAACTCACTTCAGATTTAACTAGTACCGAGCTTGGTTATCCTCGTCGCCAATGTTACACTTCTAATGGCATGTTATGCCTAGAAACTGAATTGAATCACGCACACGCTGAGAGCCAAGTTTTACCGTACTTTACTTCATGGTGTCTCCGTCAAGGATGACCGTTACAACGTTGACATGCTGACGTCATCAGTACATGACAGGACCCTTTTTAACAAAAAAGGTCCTATGTTCCCCGTTTTTCCCAAAAAGGGTCCTATATTCCCCTGTAGCCATACATACCGGGGAGCATAGGACCCTTTTGGGGAAAAGCGGGGAATATAGGACCCTTTTCTGGGAAAAGGGTCCTATGTTCCCCGCAATCTATCAATCTTTAAAGATATTTAAACTTTGACACGACATTCGCGAGATGACAGCCAATCGGCGTTCAACAGGGTGGCCACTAGGCCTGCAGCGGATTCTAATTGTATCCGAATCCGTTCGGTTCGTTTACCACAGTTCGGAGCATTCTGGAGATCCGCGGATTTCGGTTTCATGAAGGCATTGCCTTATGTAGCGTATTTTGCCTACTGTAGCCTACGTCCGATACAAAAGGGTGTTTAGGACCCAGCGGAATGCATTCTCTCCAGTGCTACCCGAGCCAATGAGGTAGCTGTAATAGGTTGTTTTCTGAAGTTCAAGCGCACGATTCCTAAATTTAAAGAAAGTAATTGATACAATTATATTCTAAATATACGGGAGATAAATACAAACGGGTGATAAGCGGGATAACGGCCTTCGAGGTCGACCGGTTCGATGGAAATAATGGACAGGTAGAGGCAACTCTGGCTTCATGCTGCGCTCGTCGCCAGAGTTCTAAGCCTCGTCGGCCGTTATCCCTTACATGTGTCAGTGCACCATGTTTTCAAATGCATTTAGGGGAACATTTATTGCACAAAAAAGCCTTGCAAGTTGTCTGATTGCAGTCAATTAACACATTGCAAATAGCCTGTGGGTCTCATTCCTTTTTGTGTTTCTCCCCCAAACCCTCCGTCAAAAAAAAGTCTGCCTTTTTACTATCACGGACATGATCCTAATCCGAACCGTATCCGAAACCGAAGGCCAAAACGGTTATCTGAACCGAACCGTGGACACACTGATCCGTTTCACCCCTAGTGGCCACTGAGTGACATGTGTAACGTAACAGCCAATCAGCGTTCAACCGGCCAACTCAGTGCAGTGCAGTCCGGGGTGAACTGCAGCATGGAGGAGAAAGTGATTGTTGCCGTTTGCGACTCCCGGAGATCTTTTTTATATGATAGTATATAATATAATATAATTGCATAATAATATCACGGCCAAAAGCTCTGTGCGCCTCCGGATGGCCGTAGCGCGGGAAGCTCTCGTAGGGATTGGGATGAATAGACTGCGTCAGGTTGGTTGGTTAAAATGGTTACTTTTGGTGCAGAAGACTGTAGGACTCGTTTTTAGCCACTCAATGAACTACTCAGGAATCGGTAAGAGAATTGATAAGGAATTGGATCGATAGGCAGAATCGACAATGGCATTGATATTGATAAAAACGTATCAATTCCCACCCCTATACACGACATGTGAGAAAGATTCTATCATTAAAAACTAACAAGATGACTGACATTTATTATTCATTCTCAGTAGACAATGCAATATTTTAACATAGATTTGGCTTTCAAATGGGTTTATACAACATTTCTAGAGATAAATGTGTTTAATTGTCATAATATTCGTTCAGTAAGTAAATTAATAAACAAATATGACAATTTCTGGCTTTTGTTATAGCCACCTTTAGTTATAGCACGGTGACGTCATCACGCTTTGGTAGGCCTCAAGGGAAGTCAATAAGACCTATATTTATATTTTAAAAGGTATAAAATCCAAAAAAAAACATCAAAACAAATATTACAATTTTAAAAGTGCAATGGAGTCTCTAGGTCTAGCTGAACAAAAGTCGAACTGGTGTGGTGCCAACGTTTGTAAAGAATAAGATAAAAAAAAATTGAGTGCTGCTTGCAGGAACAAGAAAATAATGTTGGCAATGTCGATCATTTGTTTCCCACAAGGAATTGTGGGAATATTTAATTTCCTTTCTTAAAGGATGGTCCAGTTACCTCTAAAGGAGGAAATAGGATGCATTGAAGCACCTTTCCTTAGCATTAAGAGAATTCGACCAGCTCTTATCATGGCTGCCACTTGGATATAACCGGTTAATTCCAAAGTTAGGAACCATCCTAATCAAAAAGTAATAGTGGTTCGAAAAGCATATAATGTGGTGACCAAACACACAGGGGTTAGGACATAATACAACAGATACGTGCGAAAACAGAAATTCATGATATGAATGCAGATTGAAATCTGGAACACCACTGTTATGTCTTCTTCACTAAAGGGTTATTAAGTCTTGGGCTTGAAAGTAAAGTCTCAAGCTGGATAGTAAAAAGTCTAAATCATTCTATATCCCTGCAAAGCAGCCATACGTTTAAAGTTGCGTTTTTGTTCTGAATAACAATGCAACAAACAAACAATGCCTATAATTGCCCAGGACATTCTCAAACGACCAAAATACATCCACCGAGGCTCTGGACGGAATTTTCAGTACACTCACACCAGCAACAAAAACATCCGCTCCTTCTGGTCCACTGGGCCCCGCCCCCTTCCTCTCACAGCCCGTACGGTCAGTCCCGTCAATCACAGTGTCCTGTCCCCTCTGCTCAAAGCAACCTGCTACACTCCACTCACCTGTCTGAAATTCTGTCTGCTGAACACCAGATCCCTCAGTAATAAGGCCCTTTTGATAAATGACTTTATTGTTGACCAGAGCCTAGACATTCTCTGCCTCACTGAGACCTGGCAACAACCAAATGACTTCTCCCATCTAAATGAAGCTGTCCCACCAGGTTTTTCTTTTATTAGCAAACCCCGGGTTAATGGGAGGGGGGGTGGCCTCGCTCTCCTCCATCGTGATAACATCAAAGTCACCACTGTCACAGTCCCCCTTCACTCCTCCTTTGAATGTCTAGCTGTAAAACTCTCCGGCCCCAAACCCACTATCATTGTCACCATTTACAGACCACCAAAACCCTCCGCCGTTTTCCTCAATGAATTCTCATCACTACTTACATCTGTATGTGCAATGTCCCCCACTGTTATCCTCCTTGGTGATTTCAACATCCACATTGACAACCCATCCTGTACTTTTGCTAATGACTTCACATCACTTCTGGACTGTCTTGGCATCACACAACATGTCAACCTCCCAACCCATAACAAAGGTCACATTCTGGATTTAATCTGCTGCACTGACATCACTCCCACTAACCTTGATGTCATTGATTTCCCCATCTCCGACCACAAAGCTGTACTTTTTGACATTCATACCCAACTCCACAAAACCAAGGAACAACGGACCATCTCCTTCAGAAACATCAAACTAATCAACACCACAGACCTCTCCACCATGATCAGCTCCTACCCCAACCCTCCCACAGCTTCCTCCCTGACTGACCTGGTGACTCACTACAATAACTGCCTCTCCTCCTCCCTCACCACCCTGGCCCCCCTGAAAACCCGCTCAGTCTCATTCACCCACACTGCTCCCTGGTTCACTCCTCATCTGCGCCAGCTCAAAGCCACTGGTCGTCGACTGGAGCGACTCTACAATAAGACAAAACTCACTGTACACCGCCAAATGTATTCGGACCACCTCCATCACTACAAGAATGCCCTCACCACTGCCAAAACCTCATACTACTCCAACCTCATCAACACTGGTACAGGCAACAGCAGAGTCCTCTTCTCAACAGTCAACCACTTACTTCAGCCTCCTAAATCTCTCCCTCCAGATATTTCCACCACCCAATGCACTGCGTTCCTTGACTTCTTCAGCTCTAAAATCAACACCATTCACCAACAACTGGCCTCATCTCGCACCCCCTCTGATGACCCACCCTGGATGATCACCTCTGGCCAACCTCTCATCAGCTCCCTCTCTGACTTCACCCTAGTAACAGAACAGACCGTCTCAGAACTCATCCGCAAAGCCAAAACCACCACCTGTCAGCTCAATCCTCTTCCCACCTCCCTTGTCAAAGCATGTCTTCCGTCCATCTCCCCCATGATCACCAACATAATTAACTCCTCCCTCACTACTGGTACTGTACCCCTCACTCTCAAGCTGGCTGCCATCACTCCCATCCTGAAAAAACCTGGTGCTGACCCATCTGACCTTAACCATTACCGGCCCATCTCCAATCTCCCTTTCATCTCCAAAACACTTGAAAGGGTGGTTGCCGCACAACTACAGTCCCACCTCGACATTAACAATCTCCACGAACCGTTCCAATCTGGCTTCCGTCCAAAACACAGCACTGAAACAGCCCTAGTCAAAATCACCAACGACCTCCTCCTTGCAGCCGACTCTGGATTACTCACCATTCTCATCCTCCTCGATCTCAGCGCAGCATTCGACACCATCTCCCACCCTCTGCTCCTGGACCGCCTAGCTGGTATTGGGATCACTGGTGCTGCACTCTCCTGGTTTACATCCTACCTCACCGGCCGTCAACAATTTGTTCAACTAAGCAACCACAAGTCTGGGTGTTCAGGTGTCTCACTGGGTGTCCCCCAGGGGTCAGTCTTGGGTCCACTCCTCTTCACCAATTACCTCCTCCCGCTGGGCACACTCCTCCGTCACCATGGGGTCCATTTTCACTGCTACGCTGACGACACACAGGTCTACATCTCCACCAAACCCACCGCTGCCATCCCCCCCACCTCCCTCATCACGTGCCTGGAAGAGATCCGGAGCTGGTTGAGCAGGAACTTCCTGAAACTCAATGGAAACAAGACCGAGGCCCTGCTCATCGGATCCAAATCCACCCTCACTAAATCACAACACACCCCAGCTCCACTCATAATTATCGATGGATTCCCAGTACCCTTCTCCTCCAAAGTCAAGAGCCTCGGCGTCATCCTGGACAACACCCTCTCATTCGCACCCCATATTCACAACATCACCCGGACTGCATTCTTCCACCTCTGCAACATCGCCAGACTCCGCCCATCACTGACCCAATCCAGCACTGAAATCCTAGTTCACTCATTTGTCACATCACGCATAGACTACTGCAACGCCCTCCTCACCGGACTCCCCACCAAACTCATCAACAGACTGCAGATCATTCAGAACTCAGCCGCCCGGATCATCACCCGCACCAAATCATCTGACCACATCACCCCTGTCCTCATTCAACTTCACTGGCTCCCAGTACACTACCGTATCCAATAAAAAACCCTACTCCTCACCTACAAAGCTCTCCACAACCTAGCCCCCAGTTATCTCTGCGACCTCCTCCAAGAATACACTCCCTCCCGCTCCCTCCGCTCAACCTCTGCTGGACTACTATGTATCCCCACATCACGACTCACTACAATGGGTGCCCGGTCATTCAGCTGTTCAGCACCCAGGCTCTGGAACTCCCTCCCCCCACACATAAAACAATCAGACACCATTACAACCTTCAAGTCACAACTCAAAACTCACCTGTTCAAACTCGCACACAACGTCTAACTGAACACTGTTTTGATTGTTTTTTGTTTTGTTTTGTCTTGTTTTTGTTTTATTTATTTCTTATTGCTTATGTTTATTTATTTTTACACAATGTCTTGTTTTTTAAAAAATGTATGATGACTATATGCTCTGTAAGGTGACCTTGGGTGTCTTGAAAGGCGCCTCTAAATTAAATGTATTATTATTATTATTATGATCATTTATCAAGGCTCAAATCGGACCAAATGTTTGCTTTTTAGAGAGTCTTGAGTAAGTCCAGTCTCTCAGCAGGGAGTCCTAGTCAAGTCTCTCAGCAGACACACACACACACACACACACACACACACACACACACACACACACACACACACACACACACACACACACACACACACACACACACACACACACACACCATTAGGTCTTGTTTACTCTCAGAACCAGCAGCTCCCATCAGGTGTGGTCTTGAACAAGTTGAGCAAGTTGTTCGATGTATCTTCATACGTGGCGCGTCAAAGTGAGAACTTACCACCGAAAGGTACGACCACGGAATTACGCTGGAGTTTAAAAGTATCCCCCTGCCCGCCTTCATCCTTTTTTCATTTCACTTCTGACTGCGCTTGGGTGGGATGACATCATCATTAAATCAGCCTTTACGGTGTTAATAAGCCAGGCTGGTAGGGACTAAATAAAACCTGCCTCTGACGTAATGCCTGCAGTATGTGGCTCCTCAGTGTAAAATATGTAACGGCAGAAACATGGGTGCGGTGGCGATCCTAGGCGATCCAACGAACTTCAGTGAGGGTTTCGCTTATGCAAACAAGTGTGCGCCTGCAACCAGAGGGGGCGCCAAAATACCTATTCCCCACACAATATTATGTCGTACTTCATTGATAACTGCTGCGCAGCGCATTTTTTTTTTATACTGCTCGTGGCGCAAAATATTGCCCATGTGATTTGCCGCCCCCCACAAATATGCCGCCCCGGGCGTCTGCCCGGGTCGCCCGTGCCTAAAACCGCCACTGCATGGGTGTGTGTGTCTGTATGGGTGTGTGTGTTTGTATGTGTGTTTTTTTTTTTGAGTCTGTCTGTATGGGTGTGTGTTTTTTTTTGTGTGCGTCTGTCTGTCTGTCTGTCTGTCTGTCTGTCTGTCTGTCTGTGTGGGGGGGGGGGGGGGGGGGGGGGTGTGCGTTACCTCGGAGGCTCCGGCCATAACATAACCATGGTAACCTTTGAGGAGAGTGTTTACACAAGAGCTGCGAAAGGCGGAAATATCATCCATAACAATAACACTGCTAAAAAACAAGAATATTTCTGCATCCAGTACATCATGAACAAGGGCGTGGCTAGGCTCCCATGATGAGGAAGCAAATCTCTCCTTGACGTTGCCCTGCGCCATTGAGCAGTTTTCACAGGAATGAATGGGCGGCCATGTTTTAGTCCGCTGTCCTTTCTTTAATGTGTCCATGCTCTCCACGCGGTAATATACAATCCATCTCCTTTTGCTTCATAGTTCCCATACCGAAACTAAAACAAATAAAGTGAGTTAAAAGCGATCCTGATTCAATGACCTTTTCTAAAAGAGTGCAACACCTTACAGAAGGCGCAAAATGGTTTAGTCCACCCCTACACGAGGATTCCCTATACCAGCTTATCAAGAGTTGATAGACTGCTAATGCCTGAGCGCTAATTTGCACCTCATTTGGAAATCGGGGACGCAAAAAAAGAAAGGAACAGGACACAGAAACAAGGCAATCTGAGGTAAAAACCGATTTATTTCATAAGGAGGGGTTTAAGAACCATAGTTTAAGAAGGGTTTAAGCTTATATCAGCAGTTTAAGATTGAAGGCAGTCAGTGATAAATCTAGAGAATACTCACATTGTATAACCCTGAGCCTGAATTTATCAATATCATCAATTATCAGCCTAATATCTACAATGCCATAATATCTATCAAATAAATGAAATACCTAGCAAACATATAAACCTTTGCTGATTTAAAACACAGAACTTTTATGTTTATTTATGGGAGAGAAGGCTGGAATGCAGTAAATAACAAATTTGATTGTTGTCTTTATTAAGGTTGTTCAATGATTTAAACGCAATGAGATTGATAAGGTTAAACAACACAGTACTCTTTTTTTTTGGCATAGAAATTTGAATCCTACATTGTGAAAACAAATTTTATAAAAACATCAAATTCATGTTCCACAATTGTCAGGGTGACATAAAATAACTTTTTTTGAAGAAATAATAGAAAGCCAGAAACAAAAGATAACATTTCGCCAAAAGTGTATCGCACCATTGTATCGAAAAATACAACGAATCGCAATCCATATAATAATGGTCTACGAAAGCCCCTGTGATATCGTATTGTGAGCATCCTGGTGATTCCTGTCCCTAATTAACACCGGGCTAGGGAAGCAAGGCCTTTGATGGCAATGCAAAGGACGAGAGGCTGCGGCTCGTAGCAATCGCTGAGCTCCGTCCTCAGCACGTCTCCGTCTCTCTGCAGACCCACTCCACAGGAGTCGAAGAGCTCCTCTGTCAACTGGAAGGTCTCCCCGGTCAGGGGAGCGAGGTCATCACTGCTCAGAGACATCTCCCCATTCTCGATCACACACTGCATCTGAGACATGTGTGAGGACACGACATCTTTACGCGTCTAAAATTTGCACTGAACTCTAACCTCAAGCATCGCCTTAATACTGCACGGCTGCCCCAATGTATGAACTCATGGTATTGTGCAAACACTCTGGATAAAAGGTTCAACCAGATGGCATGATTATACATTGTGTTACTTCATAATATTCATCGGAGCAATTTAATACATACCAGCAGCTCCAGGGAGCTCAGCATCTGGGGATCTGGGGGAGTGCATCTCGACACCAGGACAGCAAGGCCGTCATCCGGCATTTCTGGAACACCGGGTGTGAACATTTCACACTAATATTTAGCATGAGATGTGACACAGCAACTACCGTTACGCTGCTATGCACATACTACAGTGAAGGTCGGGCCCACTTACCAGCCAGGGCACTGGTAACGAGGTGAAAAGCACCGAGAGGACTGCTGGGGTCCTCGGTCTCCAGTCCAGTGTCAGACAGGACATCCAGTATGCCCTGGAGGGCCTCTCTCTGAGCCTCGACCTCAACACGGACCACAGAGGGGAGTTCGCCATCAAGCATCTGGCTTAGCTGAGAGAGAACCAGAGCACATCCTCAAATACAAACATTAAATAGACAATACAATACGAATAAAAAATTGATATATAATTGTTTTGTTATGAGCAAGAGAATGTCTCAAGAGCCTTAAGTTTAATGTTGCAGGAGGGGAATGCATGCTTTGCATTTAGTCAGCATTGCAGAAATATAATGTGTTCCAGGAATATGCATTTCCTATGAGTTTCTATTCAGGACGTGTTCACTTTAAGACGCATGATTCTAATCGGCCTATCACGTGACTCCAGGAAGTAAACACTTAAGTCGCCTCTAGCTGGTTCAGCATTTCGTTAAATTGAGAACAATTTAATCAAATCTTTCAACATCTTGTTCTTTACATAGCATCGTTGGTATGTATTCTTTGTATTTTGATTTTGAAAGCATTCACTCTTGTCTTTTTACATTAGTCAGTCCCTCCAGAAAAATGCGGCGTTTTTTTGTGATTGTTGCGGCACATTTTCTTAAAAAATGCAATGAAATATGCGGCATATTTATGCATTTTTTTTATGCAATGAAATTGCAGAAATTGCAGGAACTTGCGAAAAATTCAGCTTTTCGATGACGTTCACGCCGCTTAATTCCGTCACTTCATAACGTTCGCATGGCAACAGGGTGAAATGGTATGGAGGTAGATTTGTGTCTTTATTATGCAATCAAAAATAATAGGTTTGAGAGCAAAACTTTCCACACTGCAATCAAAAAATAGATTTGAGAGCAAGACTATCGACACTGCAATCAAAAAATGTTTTATTGCAAGATAAATTAATGTGATAAAAAAAATATTAATGGGAATCCAAAAGTTTTGGTTGCAAACCCAAAAGTTTTGTTTGCAAATCCAAAAGTTTTGGTTGCGAATCAAAAAGCTTTGTTTGCGAATCCTAAAGTTTTGCTTGCGAATCCAAAAGCTTGCTTGCTGTTGAGCTGAATCTCGTGGGCGGGACCTACGCCGAAAGATGTAAGACACGTCTCTATTGGCCAGTCTCGATCGGAGTGACAGCTTGGCAACATCCGAAAAGCCGCTGCCCCCCGACCGCCTCCAGAAGCAGATTGTCGGCCTGACGGACAGGGTGTTCGTTTGTGCCTCTCAATCCGCGGCGGCGGTCAACAACATCGCCCTGCTCTCCTCTGCCATGGTCTCCTTGTCGGCTGACAGGGAGACCTACGGAATTTTCAGGGCGTGCAAGCGCACGCACGGGACAAGCCCATAAGGCGAAGCCTAGACGGCGTAGCCAACATGAAATAGAACTCCCTCTCTCGTTACTAACTGTGGATGTTGCCAAGCTGTCACTCCGATCGAGACTGGCCAATAGAGACGTGTCTTACATCTTTCGGCGTAGGTCCCGCCCACGAGATTCAGCTCAACAGCAAGCAAAGCTTTTGGCTTCGCAAGCAAAACTTTAGGATTCGCAAACAAAGCTTTTTGATTCGCAAACAAAACTTTTGGATTCGCAAACAAAACTTTTGGATTTGCAAACAAAACTTTTGGGTTTGCAAACAAAACATTTGGATTCCCATTCATATTTCTTTTATCACATTAATTTATCTTGCAATAAAACATTTTTTGATTGCAGCGTCGATAGTTTTGCTCTCAAATCTATTTTTTGATTGCAGTGTGGAAAGTTTTGCTCTCAAACCTAATTTTTGATTGCAGTGTGGAAAGTTTTGCTCTCAAACCTATTATTTTTGATTGCATAATAAAGACACAAATCTACCTCCATAAAATGGCTGCTCCGGTATGAATTAAACGCAAAAATGTTCTTTCTGCTGAAATATATCTGACTTTTTTGCAACGGAAATGCGGGGATTAGGAAATCATGCAAGCCATATTTTGCGCGGTAATCGACAATTTATGCGTTGAATTATGCAATAGCATAATCGCGTTTTTCTGGAGGGACTGATTAGTGTAAATTTTGTATAGTTTTCATCTCAAGGTAGTTCAAATGCACTACTGCTACACAACTGGGTCATTTGACGACGCTAATAGTGTTGTAGTGACCAAAAAGAATGTTGTTTACAAGCACTTAAGTACATATTCTTGCTTATTTGTTTGAGATGAGTACAATTGAGATTTCTGATTTCTCTGCCTTTTTATTCGTGTGTTGCAGTTTCACCTTTCCCCATGTGCTTCCAATAAACCTGTGGAAGGGAGAAATACGTCTGCAGAGTCTTGGTGTTTTGGGTAAGAGTTTAGCTGGCCGTCATGGTATTAGTAGACATACCGAGGACAGCATAATAATCACTGGAGATCTTACCACCCCCTCCAGTAGATGGACCCCCCCGCACTGCTTCATGGCTGAAACGAGGTGCTGGAGCAGAGAGGCCCTGGCTGAAGCTTTGAGACCCGAAAGCAGTTCAAAGTTAGGACTCAGCTCGGCAACTTCTGCAAATCGATCATAGATAGACATAATCACAAAAAAGCTCAATCGACATCATGTACACATAAGGAAATGTGGTTCCAACTCACTCAATTCAATTTTGAATGACATCTGGATTTGTACCTGAAGCTTTGATTAAAATGTATATTGCTATCAGTAAAATCAGCTAGTCTGGGCAAAGCTGTCCGTCACAAATTGTTTACTGCTTGTTTGTCAATCCAGGGCATGGACCAGATATTAGATGCATTATAAACTACAATCTACTATATTTTTGTGAACCAGTGAATAACACGTTCAGTATTTATAAAAACAAGCCCATATATTACCCTTTGTTAGCCAGGTGCTGCCCGGCACCATGCACACCGGTGACTCGTTGCACATATTGCGTTCGTCACAGGGATACCCAAAGAAAAAGGTATTCAGGTCTCAAAGGAGGCAGAGAAAATATCATAGCAGTTTATTTTCCATGACATCACAAAAATATTTTGACAGAACTGTGAAACATGTTGTGGCTCTTTGCAGACCTTCAACCATTGTAATAATTATATGTACATTCACTCACCAAAGACTCCGTTTGGTTGCACACTTAGTTCTTGTTTCTGGTAAGCAATGGTCGTGTTTGGTTGTATAGTCAGGTATGAAGATCTTCCTCTGGATATCTCTGCATTCACATTTATGCCAATCTGAAAATAAATTAACATTAGCAGGTAGACATTAGCTTAAGGAAATGGTAATGAGTATTGATATTGGGGTTATAAATCATGAGGCAGCCACACCTAAAAAATGTAGTGTACGTTATCATAAAATGACATCAGTGATTAAGGAAACATGCTATTAAAGGCCCACTATGCAACTTCGGGAATATCTTCGCTGTTTTCTTGGTTTTGGCACGCACATTACTCTACACAGCGCCCCCTACAGCTTCGTAGTAGATATTTCACAACACTGTCGTAACAACTCGTTGACGTCCCTTCCCCATGCACTTCTACGCGAGCCATGTGCATTTGTTTTCAAAGAAGCCGGCGAATGCGTGGAGCCATGTCCGAAGTAGATGTTCATAAAGTGTAGGCAAGGTTATACATTTTTAAAAGGGTGTATTTGCATTGCAATAAACATAAATCCATCCTTTTTTATAGTTCACCGGGAGAATTTATACCCTAGGTTATAATTGTTTTATCTTAGGTTGAACAGAACAATCAGTGTAAGAGGTTTGGCCAACATAATAATCGAAATAAACAAGAACCTGGATTCGGGGATTCAGTCTGTATCTGGGGGACAGACGAACAGCAAAACACCCATGGAAACAAAGGGGTTTATATGGTTGCAAGCAAGCTAGAAACATACAGGGCTCACAACAAAACGGTCGAGAAAACAATTTTTACAGGGCTCACAACTAAATGGTTGAGCAAACACATTTGTACAGAGACTATCAGAATCAAGAATACCACGAAGACAAAGTTCACCCAAGGGTACTTTCAATTTCAAAAGCAACACGGCCGAGTCGGCGTCTGATTTGCAGTCTTCTTTTTCTTTCAGTTCACGCTATTCCTGAAAAGCTTGCCCAACGTTTACTCGTGTCTGGCCTCTCTGTCGGTCAGGCTCCCTTTTCTCTTCTTCTGTTCCTCCGACATTGGGTTTCTCTGTCTCTTTTTAGTCGGCTGATCTATGATGAATATAACAATCCCTCAGTTACTTGTGTTTATATCGAGCCGGTTCCGTGTTTGGGGGTCTGTGCCGTAAAGCAATTCGTTACTGTAGTGACCCTTGCACAGAAGCATACGGCCGACATCTTTCTTTATTCTGGGTGGAAATAGTAACATAGTTACGCCATTAAATGCGTTTATGGAAACATTTTTAGCGAGAAATGTGCATTTTACTTTCATAATGTTCGCTCGGTGAATGTGAAGGATGTTCGGTTTGATAGTTATGACGAAGAGTGAACGCTCCGTTCACTTGCATGGACAGAGTCTCTGGTTGCTAAGCAACCTCAACGTCTTGGCGGACTATTTCTCTCCTGATCAACACTACGAATGCTGGAAACACACCAGACACACCATGTGAAGTTATTTAACCCGATTATCGTTATTTATGAGTCCTTAGCCCAAGTGAAGGAGTTCAAGTACCTCGGGGTCTTGTTTGCGAGTGAGGGTACTATGGAGCGTGAGATTGGCCTGAGAATCAGAGCAGCGGGGCGGTATTGCGTTCGCTTTACCGCACCGTTGTTACGAAAAGAGCTGAGCCGCAAGGCAAAGCTCTCGATCTACCGGTTGATCTTCGTTCCTATCCTCACCTATGGTCATGAGGGTTGGGTGATGACCGAAAGGACGAGATCGCGGGTAAAAGCGGCCGAGATGAGTTTTCTCAGAAGGGTGGCTGGCGTCGCGGGATAGGGTGAGAAGCTCAGTCATCCGTGAGGAACTCGGATTAGAGCCGCTGCTCCTTTACTTAGAAAGGAGTCAGCTGAGGTGGTTCGGGCATCTGGCAAGGATGCCCACTGGGCGCCTCCCTTTGGAGGTGTTTCAGGCACGTCCATTGGGGAGGAGACCTCGGGGAAGACCCAGGACTAGGTGGAGAGATTATATCTCAACACTGGCCTGGGAACGCCCCGGGATCCCCCCGTCAGAGCTGGTCAATGTGGCCCGGGAAAGGGAAGTCTGGAGCCCCCTGCTTGAGCTGCTCCCCCCGCGACCCGACCCCGGATAAACGGATGACGATGAGATGAGATCGTTATTTATATCCGAGATTATTTAATCTAACCCGATCTAAACTCTATCATGCACCCTAACACGGCGGCGTTTGGGTTTCCTACCTCGGACTCTAGCGCAGCCACAGGCGCGTTGAACCATTTTTGTGACACACAATGATCAAGCGTCAGGTTAGGCAACGCGGTTGGTGTGGCCGTACCATTAGTCGATTGATCCATGATGAATGCAACAATTGCCTCGCAACTGGCTGTTTATATCTAGCCGGTGCCATGTTTGGGTGTGTGTCTGTGCCGTAAAGCATTTTCGAAACTACAATCTGACTACATTTTCGAGGATACTTCCGCTGCGTCACATCCGGATTGTGTCGGTCCGAACAGATCAAGTTGCATATGCGCTTTTTCACTGGAGAGGCGACATGGGTAAATGACACACCCACCAATCGACACAGAAATGGATGCAGAACCATCAGCATAACTCTCAACCTGCATACTTAATGTAATTTTGGCTAAAAAAGTTGCATAGTGGGCCTTTAAATAACAGTAGTCATTAAAAAAAGTACTATGTTTTGACTTATTAATATATTTATTGCCTCAATTATTTATTTCACAGCCATATTTAATTATTGATATCTCTAATATTGAATCCAATGGACTTCTGTACAAAAAAAAATTCAAACGTATACATTAGCTGATCAACTTGCAGTGTAGAATTCGTCACTTTAGTGTCGAATAGTGTCAAGTAGAATAATTCCGCCCATGTGTCTTCAACATGGCAACACCTGAGCTTCGAGTCTAGGGAGGAGGGGGCGGTTGGAGACAACTCTCCATTATTCTGAATTTGGACTGCAGTACCCATTTTAAACACTCAGTGTCAGTGTTATGTATTGTTCATGAAATATATTCCTAATAATAGTTGTTTAAATAATCTAGTTCTGAAAATAAATGGCTTCGACAGTAAGTGAACCGACTACACATTGCTTAGAGAACCCTTCAATAAGAACAAGTACTATTAGTAGTTACAATGCTTGGATGCTGTATCGGCCAATACTCAAGTTCAGGAATCTGAATCAGTATCGGGAAGGAAAGAAACTGGTATCGGAACATCTCTACTTGCTATAGTTCCATTTAATCAAATCCTCAATGCAGAATACAACAAGCTCTAAGCCCTTTAATGAATATGTATTATATTTACATTTACAAATGGAAATCACTCTAGCATTTAGCCCCTCCGTGTATCCTACATACCTTAGTGATCACGTGCCCAATCTTGCCTCCTATAGTGTTTGCCTGTTGGTCACTCTGACTAATTGTGGATATCTGAGTCGTCACAATCCTCTGCGTCACCAGTCCGGAAACAGTCCAAGCTCTCTCTTTTTTAACCTGCTTGAACAGGATGTGATCCATGTCGATGAGCCTAGCCAGGAGAGTGGGAAGTGTAGAGCAAAGATGTTTTTAACTAATTATTGTACATTTAAAATACGATTGATATAATTTAAATGCAAACCAAAATAATGACATCACTGATCATGTTAGTAATCAACCAAGTGTTTCGCCATCCAACACTTCAAGGAGAAACAAAGTTGAATGGTGATAACGTCCTGATAACGTCCCTGTTATGGTTGGATTAGGAGACATCCTACCTGTCTTTGAAAACTTCATGTAGCTTCTGCAAATCTAGATCTTCTTTCTTCAAGACACCAAAGGAATTGTTGTGCTCTGAAGTGCTGTCATGTGCCATGGTAAATTGAGCAACGTCAGGATGCAAGGTAGCCTCGATGCTTGCCTGGTTTTTGGCACTCCCACGTTCAGTGTACTGCGAGCAGTCCGTCACTGTGACGTCTTTTGACGTTGCACAGTATGCACAAAAATGCAGTTATTATAAACAAAACATAGATAGGTATAACAATAATGAAAACATTTATAACTGCAAATGAGAATGTTGTGAGTTCTGCTTACCTGGAAGTTCCACGGTGTCACCCTGTAACATTTCATCAAGGGTAAAAGGAGTGTTAGAATATTTGGTTTTCTGAAACAGCCAGCGACCCTTTTGCTCCATCACGATTGACAACAACTTAATTGAGTTATTGCAACTCGATGCTGGTTTCAGACTTCGATCCACTTCCTCTACAAATTTTGCAGTAGCTTTTGCAAACATGTCTGAGCTGTTAGGTGGTGAGGAAAACCTGAAAGTGTAACAGTGACAATTTATTTTCTTACTATTGTTTTTTTCTTCATAGACAACCCACTAGTGCAGCATAAAAGCATATTTTTCTGTGCTGGTCGCAAATTTAGCATGGTATTGCTGTTTCTTCGAACAGTCGATAGGTATGGCGACACATTAGTGCCATAAAGCACTCATGTGATAAAACATGCATTCGGGCGTATTATATCATATCACACGCGTAGATATTAATTGCGAGCGCGCAAATTATCTCGGCACGCGCGCACTCCGAGCGCTGCTCCCCGAGCGAGGAAAACAGCTCCTCGAGAGCATTACCTCGTTGCAAGCGAGAGCGGGAAATAACTTCGGTCGCACAAAACAGCCTCAGCCTCTCGCGAATGATGTTCTGCTCTCGCGCGCGAATTTAGTTTTGGCACTATGGGGAGGGAACCAAGGCAGGGCGGGCTTTCCTATGATTGGCCATTTCTGAAGCGCGATATTTGATTGACAGCCCTCCTCAGCCCTCCTCTCATTCAATTCTGAATTGTACAGTAAATTGCTGAAACGATATTTACGTATTGTAACTCTAGATTCTATGAGTATAGGCGCTATGATATACTATACACATGCATAATTGTGCGTAACAATGAAACTGTTTCCATTGTTTCCCGATCGAATTCCCCAGAATCAGCTTATAGAGCAGAGGTCTTCAATGAGGTAAGCTAGGGATCCGTTTAAAGATCAACAACCTGCCGGGGGCCACAATAGTATTGATAAATATAGCTGCGAGCAGCAATGAGGGGGCCAAGCAGAATATGACTCCATACTAATGGAGGAAGAAATTGGCTTACTTCCTGTTTGGCAAGTTTGGTTATGATATGTTAAAGAGTCGCTGAGAAATGGGCTTACTTCCTGTCTGGTGGCTTCGCCGTCAAGTTTGATTGGCTGTCACGGCCAAAGGGTTTTAAATTTGAAAAAGCTGTGTCAGATATTTGTTCAGCTTGGTCTGAAGATCATATCGGGCAAGTTTCATGAAGATTGGACAGAATTTGTGGCCTGTGGACAGGGCATTTAGCAGACGCTTTTATCCAAAGCGACTTACAACAAGTACATTTGTCATAAGAAGTGCATCAATATATCGCTGTCGGTACAGAAAGGATGTTCATAGAACCAAGTGCAAGTACCACAATCGCTAGGCTAATCAATTCCCCGTGTTACAGCCAGGCTAGTTAGCGACTCTGCGGTCCTGAGAGGGGCAGGGAGCTCGTTCCACCACTGAGGTCCCAAAACCGAGAAAAGTTGTGACTTTGCTGAACGGCCTTTGCTAGCTCTTAGCGATGGCGGTTCCAGACGTCCAGCTGAGGTAGTTGAGCGGAGGGATCGAGCTGGGGTGTGTGGCTTTAGCAATGCTTGGAGGTAGGCAGGGGCAGTTCCATCGACTGCCTTGTATGCCAGTACCATCATCTTAAATTTGATGCGAGCTACTACAGGGAGCCAGTGGAGGTCCCGGAAGAGGGGGGTCACATGGGAGAACTTCGGTAGGTTGAACACGAGGCGTGCTGCCGCATTCTGGATGCGCTGCATGGTTTAATCGCAGAGGCAGGAAGTCCAGCCAGGAGTGAGTTGCAGTAGTCGAGGTGGCAGATGACCAGTGATTGGACTAGAAGCTGAGCTGCTTCCCTTGTGAGGAAGGGCTGGATTCTGCGGATGTTGTAAAGTGCAAATCTGCAGGATCGTGCGACCGCAGTGATGTTTGCGGTGCAGGATAACTGATTGTCCAATACCACATCGAGGTTTCTGGCAGTTGGAGAGGGAGATACAGTGATGTTATCGACGGTGACCAGTAAGTCCATGTGTGGGCCATGTTTCCCTGGGATTAGGAGGAGCTCGGTTTTGTTGAGGTTAAGACTCAGGTGATAGGAAGTTGTCCAGGTGCTGACGTCCGCCAGACATTCCGATATGTGTGTTGCAATCAGGGAAAGAGAGAAATAGCTGAGTGTCGTCAGCATAGCACTGATAGGAAAAGCCGTGTGATGCAATTACCGAGCCGAGAGACCTGGTATAGTGGGAGAACAGAAGAGGCCCGAGTACAGAGCCTTGAGGGACACCAGTTTCAAGTGCGCAAGGTTTTGACAAGGAGCCATTCCATGTCACTTCGTAGGTGCGGTTCGTCAGGTAGGAAGTGAACCAGGAAAGAGCAGATTCAGCGTTGCCAAGTTCGGCAAGAGTGGCAAGAAGGATCTCATGGTTCACCGTGTCAAATGCTGCGGACAGGTCGAGGAGAATGAGAACCGATGAGAGGGACGAGGCTCTGGCAGCACGGAGGGCCTCAGTCACCGCGAGGAGAGCCGTCTCGGTGGAGTGTGCCTTCTTGAAACCTGACTGGTGAGGGTCAAGGAGGTTGTTAGATGAGAGATAGGAGGACAGTTGGTTAGCAACGGCACGTTCCAGTGTTTTAGACAGGAATGAAAGAAGAGATACCGGTCTGTAGTTCTGGATTTCGGTGGTATTAAGAGTTGTTTTTTTGAGGAGAGGCTTTATTCTGGCAGTTTTGAAAGACGCTGGAACAATGCCTGAAGTGAGGGAGGAGTTGATAATTGAGGAGAGAAATGGCAGGATCTTGCTTGGGACATCCTGGAGGAGAGAGGAGGGGATAGCGTCATGGGGGCAGGTGGTGGCATGGTTAGATGTTATTATTCTGTTGACCTCGTCAGAGGTCAGAGGAGGGGACGGGAGGAGGGAGAATGGAGGCAGGGATAAAAGAGGAGCTAATGTCCTTCACTTTCTGGGTAAAGTAGGTAACAAAGTCATCAGCAGTGAGGCAGGAAGGAGGTGGGGGTGTGGGAGGGTTGAGGAGGAACGAGGACAGGGAAAACAGTTTCCTGGGGTTTGAGGCAGAGGAGTTGATTTTATTCCGGTAGAAGGCAGATTTGGTTGTTGACACACAAGAGGTGAAATCTGAAAGAAGGAAAAGATAGTGAGATAGATCATTAGGACAGTCTGATTTCCTCTCAGCTGCTCGCAACTTTGTTCTACAAGTCTGCAGAGGAAGGGACAGCCAAGGCAGGGGCGGTGAAGATCGCGCTGGTCTGGAGTGGAAGGGACAGAGGGAATCCAAGGAGGAGGAGAGGGAGGATAGCAGAGTGTCTGAAGATTCATCTGTAGATAGTTGAGAGAATCGTTCGATAGAAGGAAGTGAAGACAGAACAGTAGAGGCAAACGTAGAGGGAGAGAGGGATTTGAGGTTATGGCAAGTGGTGACAATGCGGGAACTAGAGAGGAGGGAGGGAGAGGATTTCAAGGGGAGAGAAAAATCAACAAAGTGATGGTCAGACACAGGGAGCGGGGTAACGGAGGGAGCAGAGGTGCCGCAGGACCTGGTGAATATTAGGTCAAGCTGGTTCCCGGCCCTGTGTGTGGGAGGAGAAGGGGTTAGTTTTAAGTCAAAGGTGGCGAAAAAGTTGGTTAGTTCAGGTGAGTGCAACTTCTCTGGCAGAATGTTGAAGTCGCCGAGGATAACGAGTGGGGTGCCATCCTCAGGAAAGCAGCTGAGGAGGGCATCCATCTCGTCGTAGAAGTCACGGAGGGGACCTGGAGGACGGTAGATCACCACAATGAAGAGCTTGATAGGAATGGTGACAGCGTGGAGTTCAAACGCAGATCTGGCCAAGTGTTCTAGTGGAAGGACCAGGTAGGACCACATGGGCGAGATGAGGAGTCCGGTCTCCCCTCCTCGCCCGATGGTCTAGGGGTGTGCGAGAATGAGTAGACGGTGGAGAGGGCAGCAGGAGTAGCAGAGTTCTCTGGAGTGATCCAGGTCTCTGTCAGGGCCAGGAAGTGAAGGGTCATGAGGGACGCGTGAAATCGAGTCCGCCTTCTTGACCGCCGACTGGCAGTTCCAGAGTCCTCCCATCACCTCAAGGTCAGTGTAAGCACGGGTAGGTGGATGGCAAAGATTAGACGGGTTACTGCGCCGAGCAGAGGAGCCATGGTAACGTCGTCTACGGGTAGAAATCATGACAATGATTGAAGTACAACACATAGATACAATAGGACAGGTGGCCTCCCCGGGGCTTCCTCAAGGGACTCCCGCAGAGAGACTCCCTTAGTCTTTGTTTCCCGGGTCTTGACTCCCGCAGAGAGACTCCATTAGTCTTTGTTTCCTGGGTCTTGACTCCCGCAGAGAGACTCCCTTAGTCTTTGTTTCCCGGGTCTTGACTCCCGCAGAGAGACTCCCTTAGTCTTTGTTTCCCGGGTCTTCGTTTGCTGGGTCCTGACGCTAACAATAGCTAGCCCTTAAATGGGCATGGTAGCTGAGGCAGACTTAGCTCCGCCCAGCTATCAAGCATTTTGTTTCCCCTTAAGTGACAAAAACTAGACAGAGTCGTCTACTAACCGATTACTCTTCTAAATTGGCAGACTCAACAGGCCTAAATCACACAGAAGTAACAGATGGAAGGTTCAAACAACAACAATCGTAGTTCTAAACACTATGGAATCTTAGTTAACCAAACTCACCTACAGCCAGATATCACGCAGCCTACTTGGATGACAAATGTATTTACTTTACTCAGCTTCCCGACTCTCCTAAATAGACAGACTTGGCTCCGCCCAGCTATCAAGCCTTTTGTTTCCCCTTAAGTGACAGAAACTAGACAGAGTCGTCTACTAACCGATTACTCTTCTAAGTAGGCAGACTAAACAGGCCTAAATCACACAGAAGTAACAGATGGAAGGTTAAAACAACAAACGTAGTTCTAAACACTATGGAATCTTAGTTAACCAAACTCACCTACAGCAAACCGCACAGCTCAGGCTGCCGGACGGCGCTGCAGGGAACTTTTATGAACTCAATATTGTTATCCCGCAGTAATCAGCCCGATAAGGCTGTTTGATCATGTCAATCAAACTGGGATGCAGACGCAGGTTAAGGGCACGCCCAGCAAAAAACAATGCAAATAAGGTCAGAACGGCATGCAGCACACGTGAAGGAAAGCACGACCCATACGGCTAAGAAGAGGAAATGCAGCTACAATAAAGACTGGGAAACTCTCTATCCCTGGGCAAGACGAGTCTGGTAAAGTTTTGTGTGAAGTTTGCTTGAGTCATTTTTCCGTTTCACACGGAGGAGGTGAATACGACGTGAAACGACACAGACAATGCGAGACTGTTATAAGCAAAGGGGCAGAATATAAATGTTTATTTTTTTTTAAGTTCCTTTAGACTACCTTGATGCATTGGTATCCCACATTGTGCCACATTGTCCCACACAAACGTAGTCTTTTGGCCCACATCTGGTGAAATGGGATCTGGTCACCCTATATGATATGAGCGATTGGCTTACTTCCTGTTTGGCAAGTTTGGCTATGATGTTAAAGAGATGCTGAGAAATAGGCTTACTTCCTGTTTGTTGGCTTCACCGTCAAGTTTGATTGGCTGGCACGGCCAAACGGTTTTGAATTTAAAAAAGCTGTCTGATGTATTTGTTCAGCTTGGCGTGAAGATCATATAAGGCAAGTTTCATGAAGATTGGAGAGAATTTGCGGCCTGTGTATATGTACTATTGATTTGGACAACTTTCAACGTGGCGGCCAAATTCTGATTCCATGATAAATAATTGATTAGCTATATGGGTTGGTCAGTCAGTATCACCAGACAATGACAATAAGTTTGAAATATACTCATGAGATGAGAGAGGAGATAATACACATCTACATTAATAACAGCGCCCCCTGGAGTTCAAAGGTAAATTTGATGAGTGACCCCATGATGATGTCATGGTTATATATACCAAGTTTGGCTATGATATGTCGAAGGGCTGCTGAGAAATTTTCTTACTTCCTGTTTGGCGGCTTCGTGGTTGAATTTGATTCGCTGTCACGGCAAAACGATTTTGAATTTGAAAAATCTGTATGGTCTGTAGATCATCTGTGCCAAGTTTTGAGAAGATTGGACAGAATATGCAATAGGAGATGCATTTTGAAGGTTTTTGATGAAATCCAAGATGCGGAAAATTGATCATGGTGCAAAAAGACAATATAGGGTGTTGAACTGGCCCAAGGATTCCAATGAAAAATTATTTGTGAAAATTTGATGAATGGGTCAAAAGTTATAAGCATGAATGCATGTCCAACTTTGAACTGTTGGTGGCACTAGAGCTTTTGAGCTAGAAAAATACTGTGAGGGATCATGGGACTGTCCTGAATCAGTGTGCCAAATTTCACAACTTTTGGGAAATTTCACATCTTGTCTTTAAGACTCGATAAGTAGATTGGCGAACACAGAGCTTGTGACATCCGTGAACAACACCCAAGCTCTGTGTTCGCCAATCTACTTATCGAGTCTTAAAGACAAGATGGCGTCAACGGGTGAACTACTGATGGTATTGTGTGTATAAAATGTCCTTTTTAATAAACAATCTGTTCACTTACAAAGTTAGATAAAATGCCTCGTTTTATAATTTAAGACCCTTATTATACTACCAAAGAAGTTTTGGGCTACTTCTAGCCTTAGTGGTTTATAATAGTGCTTTAGTTTTTTACCCTGAGACATGCCCCTATTGTTCCAAGTTCATAGCGTTTTGATAGAATCGGCTAAAAACAGCCAACTTAAGAAAGCGACTATGTGCGCTTTTTTTGCTCCCAAACGAACATTCCAACTCGTTATCATACCAAACATATCCCAGATCCATTTTAAACCAGATTTCTCCTTTAAGTGTGACAGTTTCTCTCCAGCAATTGAAAATAAAATAAAGGGAAACCTCAGTTATTACATTATTGGCTCAGTTATTACATTTTCAAAGGATTTCTTTAATACAAGGCCAATAACGTAATAACCAGCCAATAATGTTATACATTATTACATTATTGGCAAAAAGTTATTCCGTTATTGGCTCAACAACTTCATTACATTATTGGCAATTTATTACGTTATTGGCTTTATTACATTTTTATTATTACGTTATTGCCAGTTATTACGTTATTGGCTGTTATTACATAATTTGTTGCTACACTCCCTTACAGACCTACTCAGCACCTCACTCTCTGTCTCACTCCCTCACAGACCCACTCAGCACCTCACTCTCTGTCTCACTCCCTCACAGACCCACTCAGAACATCACTCTCTGTCTCACTCCCTCACAGACCTACTCAGCACCTCACTCTCTGTCTCACTCCCTCACAGACCCACTCAGCACCTCACTCTCTGTCTCACTCCCTCACAGACCCACTCAGAACATCTCTCTCTGTCTCACTCCCTTACAGACCCACTCAGAACATCACTCTCTGTCTCACTCCCTCACAGACCCACTCAGAACATCACTCTCTGTCTCACTCCCTTACAGACCCACTCAGAAAATCACTCTCTGTCTCACTCCCTCACAGACCCACTCAGAACATCACTCTCTGTCTCACTCCCTCACAGACCCACTCAGAACATCACTCTCTGTCTCACTCCCTCACAGACCCACTCAGAACATCACTCTCTGTCTCACTCCCTTACAGACCCACTCAGCACCTCACTCTCTGTCTCACTCCCTTACAGACCCACTCAGAACATCACTCTGTCTCACTCCCTTACAGACCCACTCAGAACATCACTCTCTGTCTCACTCCCTTACAGACCCACTCAGAACATCACTCTCTGTCTCACTCCCTTACAGACCCACTCAGAACATCACTCTGTCTCACTCCCTTACAGACCGACTCAGCACCTCACTCTCTGTCTCACTCCCTTACAGACCCACTCAGCACCTCACTCTCTGTCTCACTCCCTTACAGACCCACTCAGCACCTCACTCTCTGTCTCACTCTTTGTTTCGTCCTCTTTCTCACTCTCTCTCATTCTCTTCAACGACTGACCTATTTATTTCCATCTATCTCTACCTCTCACTCCCTCGCCCGCTCTCCTTCTCACTTTCCCAACGCTTCACTCGCCTGCTCTCTCTCACCCTCTCTGTTCCTCTCTCTGGAACACTCGCTCACTCCGTTCCGGAGTGAGCGAGCGAGAGAGAGCACATACAGACAACGCTTTCCAACTGACATTTGTTTTCCTAGTGAATTACAGCAAATTAGAACCCCCCCCCCACCAACACACACACACACACACACACACTCACAGACGCACACTCACCCAAACACATTGTGCAGACGCAACCACATCGAGTTGCATGCAAATCTTAAACACATGTAAGCACAGATACACAGAGGCAAACACACACACACCCACATATACCAATGTACACAAACACACACCAATGTACAAAAAACACCCCCCCACACACACACACACACATACCAATGTACACACACACACACACACACACACACATAACAATGTACACACACACACCCACACATACCAATGTAAACACGCTCATGTAAATACAATTGAACTGACTCACACACAAACACACATACATCCAGTGCAAAACAGAGCAAAAACGATGTGTGTGTGGGTGTCTGTCTGTTTACTTGTGTGCGTGCGTGCGTGCATGTGTAGGAGGAGTGATAAGTGGTTCCCATGGGACATTGGTCTCCCTATAGACCAGGTTAGTGTGTTTATGGTTTTATAAAATGCATACACAGTGTGTGTGTGTGTTTGCATGTATGTACGAGTCACGTGCCTGTAAGTCTTTGTATTTGTTTGTAGGTGTAGGTGTCTGTATGTGTGCGCGTGCGCGTGTGTGTTTGTGTTGTGTGTCTGTCTGTGTGAGAGGGTAAACAGCTATAGAGCAAACAGGCCCTCACTGCTCTTTAAGGATAAGGTGTGGCCTCACCAACACATTAAACCCAATCCAAACGGTATGCAGAGACGTACAGTCTGCCAGCTGGTCTGGGAACAGCAACCGGGCCTGTGGCTGTGTTTCCCAACCTCGTTCGTTCCTGTCCCAGTGAGGACGTCATGTGCGGCTGTGAAATTAACCAACGCCAGATCTGTGGCGCGTCAAAGTGAGAACTTACCCACGAAAGGTACGACCACGGAATTACGCTGGAGTTTAAAAGTATCCCCCTGCCCGCCTTCAACCATTTTTCATTTCACTTCTGACCGCGCTTGGGTGGGATGACATCATCATCAGCCTTCACGGTGTTAATGAGCCAGGCCGGTACGGACTAAATAAAACCAACCTCTGACGTAACGCCTTCAGTATGTGGCTCCTTATTGTAACATATGTAACGGCAGAAACAGGGGTGTGTGTGTCTGTATGGGTGTGTGTGTTTGTATGGCTGTGTTTTTTTTTGTGTCTGTCTGTCTGTCTGTCTGTCTGTATGGGTGTGTGTGTTTGTATGTATGTGTGTTGTTTTTTTGTGTGCGTCTGTCTGTCTGTCTGTATGGGTGTGTGTGCTTGTATGTGTGTGTGTCTGTCTGTATGGGTGTGTGTTTTTTTTTGTGTGCGTCTGTCTGTCTGTCTGTCTGTCTGTCTGTCTGTCTTCGTGTGTGTGTGTCGGGGTGTGTGTGTGTGACTGGGGCAGTGTCTGGGGTGTTGGGGTTTGTGTGTGTGAGTGGGGGTGAGTGTGGGGGTGTGGGGGGATGGGGGTGCGTCACCTCGGAGGCTCCGGCCCTACCCTAACCATGGTAACCTTTGAGGAGAGTGTTTACACAAGAGCTGCGAAAGGCGGAAATATCATCCATAACAATAACACTGAGGGGTGATAGATGCCATAACGTGATGGCCTCAAGATAATATCGAAAACGTCCAAATAATAAAAGAAAGACTAGTGAAAGGTGAGCAGGTATGAAAGATAAACCCACCGGATAAAAGGCCTCGACAAACAGAGGCTGGAGAAGACATGAGGCTTAAACGATTTATGTTTAAACTAGTGCTGTCAGTTAAACACGTTATTAACGGCGTTAACGCAAACCAATTTTAACGGCGTTAATTTTTTTATCGCGCGATTAACGCAATTTTATTTTATTTTTTTATTTTTTTTTGGCTCAAAACAAAGAAGGAAGTATGTTTGTATGTTCATCGTTTAATTGCACTATGGGCTTTTTTTTTGTATCGTCCTGTTTTGATCAGTATATGCCAATGTTGTTATCAATAAAAAAACATTTGCACAAGGCAAGCCGATGCACTTATCCATGTTGATAAGAGCATTAAAATGAGTAAATGAATGGGACAAAGAAATCAAGGGACATTTAGCATAGAACTTTTTATAGTGAGTTAACCAAGACATTCATTTAATATCTTAATCGCTTGACAGCACTAGTGTGGACACGAAAGGAGTGGAGCAGTTATGTAGATGGAGGCGGAGCAGCTAGCGGCTAACCTGGAGGAGGATTCAACACTTAATACACCTCCAGCTCCTCGCCTCCACCTGATGGAGGGGAGGAGCTGGAGGTGGAGGAGGTGGAGAGAGGTGGAGGTCTATTCAGTGTGAATCGTTTAAGAGGTGAATCTGCGCTTTACATTTTTTGGGGTTATGTTTCATAAGAATTATCTGCAGTAATGAGAGAGAGAGAGAGAGAGAGAGAGAGAGAGAGAGAGAGAGAGAGAGAGAGGGCGAGAGAGAGAGAGAGAGAGAGAGGGAGGTAGAGAGAAAGTGGGGTGGGAGAGAGAGAGAGAGGGGGGGAGGGAGAGAGAGAGAGA
Organism: Gadus morhua; assembly: GCF_902167405.1. NCBI lineage: Eukaryota > Metazoa > Chordata > Actinopteri > Gadiformes > Gadidae > Gadus > Gadus morhua. The sequence continues at coordinate 2,562,702 of NC_044053.1, forward strand.
GCGAGAGAGTGGGGTGGGAGAGCGAGAGAGAGAGAGAGAGAGAGAGAGAGAGAGAGAGTGTGATTGACTGAGTGAGTGGGGGAGAGAGAGAGTGCATGTAGACCTAACCTAGAGGACGATTCACACTTAATTCACCTCCACCTCCACCTGGTGGAGGTCTATCAAGTGTGAATCGTCTGCATGTAATTAAAAGCACCGTGTTTGGAGAGGAGAGCGTCCCTCTGGCTGCTCATTCGTCTACGATGACCGTCTTCTGAGGCGAGGCGGAGGAGGGAAGAAGGGTTTCTACATAGCTCGAGGATCGGGACTCATTTCATTTAAATGACTGAAACTAGAACGCTCAGCCTCACAGACATTGTTTCGTATTGCGTCACCTTTATGATGTCACTTTTGACGGTTGGATGAAATGCGATGTTTCCGTCGTGGTAAATATTACTTTTAGAGTAGGTCATCTTAAATCATTGTACTGTGTTTTTACCGTTACCTGAAAAAGAGACACGCCACTGGCGCCATCTATCGGTGCGTTCTGGATTTACAGGCCAATTGCATCATCGATAAATCAAAGGCATGTCGAGTGCCGACATATGATTGTCAATATCTGTGTGTGTGTGTGTGTGTGTGTGTGTGTGTGTGTGTGTGTGTGTGTGTGTGTGTGTGTGTGTGTGTGTGTGTGTGTGTGTGTGTGTGTGTGTGTGTATGTGTGTGTGCGTGCGTGTGGTTACACAGAGCCAATATTCTCCAAATTACTGAAGCGATTAAGTCTCCATGCAGGACCAAAGCAATAATCTTGCAATCAGTGATTATTTCTGCTCAATATAGTGAGAGGCCAGCCATCTTTATTTGGGTTATGTTTCATAAAAATTGATCTGCAGTAATATGAGAGAGAGGGGGGGGGAGAGAGAGAGAGAGAGAGAGAGAGAGAGAGAGAGAGAGAGAGAGAGAGAGAGAGAGAGAGAGAGAGAGAGGGGGGGGGGGGTGGATGAGAGAGGGGGGGGTGGATGAGAGAGGGAGGGGGGTGAGAGAGGGAGGGGGGATGAGAGAGATAGAGAGAGGGGGGTGAGAGAGGGAGAGGGAGAGAGAGAGAGAGAGAGAGAGAGAGAGAGAGGGGGGGATGAGAGAGAGAGGGAGAGAGAGGGGGGTGAGAGAGGGAGAGAGGGAGGGGGGGTGAGAGAGGGTGAGGGAGGGAGAAGAGCTGTGGACGCCACCAGAGGGTGCGTCCTTTCATCGCTCTAATGTGATTACCTCTCTTGTATTATTTCCGATTGTGAACCATAAAGAATAACGACTTCTGACACTGCCGCCAAAAAGCTGACACAGTAGCCACGTTTCATATACAATTGCAGAATTAGGATTATGACAATAAAAGGCTTGTTTCTAACTAGAACTGTTATCAAAACGCATTTTAAATGCCGAAACAAGGTTAATATTGCATTTTCCACTGATGATCAAAATTGTCAGCCCTGCTTGGTTTTCAGCGGTAGCCGCTCCCTTATCAACCACCACCGCAACATCCTGGTGAGGCCTGAGTGAACTCTCCTAATAACCCTAACCCTAACCCTACCAAACTGAACTTAATATACAATCGCTGAACGAATATTATGAAAAAAAAAATCACATTCTTTCTCGAATCGTGATCAAAACTCATTTTAACGCTGGATCTATATCCAAATATCATTGAGAATATCTCTGCCATGTTGTTGTTTTTTGCTGACAGTAACTTGACATTCACGTGACGGCAGTTCCTGCATTTGACAGAATTTGATAAATATTCTTGCGGTATTTAAATGTTGACCAATGGAATTTTGTGGAATCTTACTACTATAATGGTACGGCCACACCAACCGCGTTGGTCGCGTTGGATAACGCGAGTAACGCGCCTAACCTGACGCTTGATCAGTGTGTGGTGGTTCAACGCTTCCAACGCGCCAACGCAGCTAGATGAGTCCATGTCCATGCAAGTGAACGGAGCGTTCCCTCTTCGTCATAACTATCAAACCAAACATCCTTCACATTCACCGAGCGAACATTATGAAAGTAAAATGCACATTTCTCGCTAAAAACGTTTCCATAAACGCATTTAATGGCGTAACTATGTTACTATTTCAACCCAGAATAAAGAAAGATGTCGGCCGTGGCTGCGCTGGAGTCCGAGGTAGGAAACCCAAACGCCGCCGTGTTTGGGTGCATGATAGAGCTTAGATCCGGTTAGATTAAATAATCTCGGATATGAATAACGATCTCATCTCATCGTCATCCGCTTATCCGGGGTCGGGTCGCGGGGGGAGCAGCTCAAGCAGGGGGCTCCAGACTTCCCTTTCCCGGGCCACATTGACCAGCTCTGACGGGGAGATCCCGAGGCGTTCCCAGGCCATAATCTCTCCACCTAGTCCTGGGTCTTCCCCGAGGTCTCCTCCCCACTGGACGTGCCTGAAACACCTCCCATGGGAGGCGCCCAGTGGGCATCCTTGCCAGATGCCCGAACCACCTCAGCTGGCTCCTTTCTAAGTAAAGGAGCAGCGGCTCTAATCCGAGTTCCTCACGGATGGCTGAGCTCCTCACCCTATCCCTAAGGGAGACGCCAGCCACCCTTCTGAGAAAACTAATCTCGGCCGCTTGTACCCGCGATCTCGTCCTTTCGGTCATCACCCAACCCTCATGACCATAGGTGAGGAAAGGAACGAAGATCGACCGGTAGATCGAGAGCGTTGCCTTGCGGCTCAGCTCTCTTTTCGTAACAACGGTGCGGTAAAGCGAACGCAATACCGCCCCTGCTGCTCAGATTCTCCGGCCAATCTCACGCTCCATAGTACCCTCACTCGCGAACAAGACCCCAAGGTAATTGAACTCCTTCACTTGGGCTAAGGACTCATTTCCTACCCGGAGTAAGCAATCCACCAGTTTCCTGCTAAGAGTCATGGCCTCAGATTTAGCGGTGCTGATCCTCATCCCAGCCGCTTCACACTCGGCCGCCAGCCGATCCAGTGAGTGCTGAAGGTCACAGGCCGATGATCCAATGAGGACCACATCATCTGCAAAAAGCAGTGACGAGATCCTCAGACCACCGAACTGCAACCCCTCCCCGCCACGACTACGCCTCGATATCCTGTCCATGTATATCACAAACAGGATTGGTGACAAGGCGCAGCCCTGGCGGAGACCAGCACCCACTGAGAACGAAACTGACTGGCTGCCGAGGACGCGAACACAGCTCTCGCTTTGGGAGTACAGAGATTGGATGGCCCTGAGGAGAGACCCCCTTACCCCATACTCCCGCAGCACCTCCCACAGTTTCTCCCGGGGGACCCGGTCATATGCCTTCTTCCCCTCCAGGATCCTTGCGAGAGTGAAGAGCTGGTCTGTAGTTCCACATCCGGGGCGTAAACCGCATTGTTCCTCTTCAATCTGAGGTTCGACGATCGGCCGAACCCTCCTTTCCAGCACCTTGGAGTAGACTTTACTAGGGAGGCTGAGAAGTGTGATACCCCGGTAATTGGCACACACTCTCTGGTCCCCCTTTTTGAACAGGGGAACCATCACCCCGGTTTACCACTCCTTTGGCACTGTACCCGACTCCCACGCGATGTTGAATAGGCGTTTCAACCATGACAGCCCCTCAACACCCAGAGCCTTTAGCATTTCTGGCTGGATCTCATCAATCCCTGGGGCTTTGCCACTGCGGAGATGTTTGACTACCTCAGTGACCTCCACCAGGGAAATTGACGACGAAACACCATCAACCTCGAGCTCTGCCTCCAACATAGAGGGCGTGTTATTCGGATTCAGGAGTTCCTCAAAGTGTTCCTTCCAACGTCCGACAACCTCCTCAGTTGAGGTCAACAGAGTCCCATCCTTACTGTACACAGCTTGGATGGTTCCCCGTTTCCCCCTCCTGAGGTGCCGGATAGTCTTCCAGAAACACTTTGGTGCCGACCGAAAGTCCTTCTCCATGGCCTTTGTTTCTGTTGTAGTCCAGGATGATCTGGGGTTTCCTGTGCTCTGCTTTGCTGACAGCGGCGTATTTGTGTCGAGCGCTCATCAGGATGACATTCTTAATTTTCTTGGGCAAATATGACACAAGACTGTGTGTCAGTGAAAGCAAATTTGGATGATAGTGCACTTCTCCCTCTGGTCGAAACCAGTGCAGGGGGAAGTAGAGGCTTGTACTTCCTCACTGTCCCCACCATGGTGAACTTTATTTTCAGCACCTCCTGACCTTGTTTTCGGGCTTACAAAGATCAGGCCTATCATGAGCCAATAAAAAAGGGGGCCACTAGCTGGGCCCAGTGGCCACTTGACACCGCCAGTTGCCTAACCCCCGCCCCCCCCCCCCGCCTCGTCGATAACGAGGCGGGGGGGCCTCATTCAAAATAATTTACACATCTTCATTGTAAGACCCCCTCTCAGGGGGCCTACGACCACCTCAGCCCCAGGGCCCAATGGCAGTTAATGCACAAACCCGTCTCCTCGTATCAGCAACTCCTGAGGCAAAAAGGGATGCTGCCATTATCAGCCTTGTTTGAACAAGCTGCTTGGTTACAGGTCCAGGGGTGCATGGTGGTGTAGGGGCCCTCCTGTGTTTGAGGACGATGCACAGGGATGGTGGGAATAGCAGCTGCACTCAGCCTAGTCTCGCCCTTTCTGGTCTCCACTAACCGGTCTGCCTCAAAATGTCCTGCAGAGTGACTTCACTTTAGTTATTTTAAATGAATCGAACATTAAGCTTCCCAATGGTGTGTTCTTTGTTTGTGTTTCATTAAGATCCCCTCACATGTTTTTTTGTCATTGTAATCTTTGATTAGTCAGATTGCTCCAGCCGGTTTGAGCCGACCGTTTGGTTCTCCTCCCTGCGTCGGTGGGGAGGAGTACATCTGTACTCCTTTCTCTGAGCGATTGGAGCCTCCTCATGCAGCTCAGGAAACCGTGGAGGAAACTTTAGGACAACACAGAGGAAAGAGCGGACAAGCTGCTGGCATGGTCTGAGTTTATTGATTTATATCATGAATTGCAGTAAATAAGTGCATAGTAAAAACAATATGTATATATATATATATATTAGAGCTGTCAGTTAAACGCGTTATTAACGGCGTCAACGCAAACGCAATTGTAACAACTTTTTTTTTTGTTTTTTGGGCTCAAAACAAAGAAGCAGTAGCCTGACTGCTATGTTCAAGGCATATCTTTGTATGACCATCGTTTAATTGCATTATAGGGTTTTTTTTTGTACCGTCCTGTTTTGATCAGTATATGCCAATGTTGTTATCAATAAAAAAACATTTGCACAGGGCAAGCCGATGCACTTCTCCATGTTGATAAGAGCATTAAAATGAGAAAAATTAATGGGACAAAGAATTCAAAGGATATTTAGCATAGAATTTTTTTTACTATTAATCGCCAGTTAACTATGGCATTAATGCGATTGATCGTGATTAAATATTTTAATCGCTTGACAGCCCTAATATATATATATATATATATATATATATATATATATTAGGGCTGTAGTATATATACATATACTACTGCTGTAGTATATATATATATATATATATATATATATATATATATATATATATATATATATATACATACATATACACATATACATATATATATATATATATATATATATATATATATATATACACACAGTAGTAGGCATAACTTTAGGCACCCATACTAAAGTTGACTAAAAAGAATAATAATAATGCCTTAAAGGGACTCTTACCTTTGTTGCATTTTTACACTTTTTTTGGATAAGGTTAAATTGGTATTAATATGGTAATAACACTCTAATATGCAAGACAGACCCACCAGGAGTAAAAACAAACAATTATTTTACTCTCATAATATTTAGTGAAAACTTCAACCAATAAAATTCTTCGGACCGAATGACCTTATTGGCCGACAGACCTGTCTGTTTGCTGCATGGATACATAAGGTTTTCCGTCTGCTTCTTGTGGCGCATTCGGGCCCGCGTCATCAAGGCGCGTCCTCAACTAGAGGGTTTGTTTTGATTCCACGGCAGACAGTAGCGAGTAGCGACCGTAGCGACTGACGATGGCAGACCAAAGTGGTCCACGGCGTACTGAAACTGCACCATTCAGTCTGATTAGGGGACTCATCTCGGACTCAGACTCACAGAGTTACCCTCCTCTGGAGCCTCAGGAAGACCTCCAGACTGTTGGCCACCAACTGCACCATTCAGTCCGACAAGGGGACCCGATTCGGCCTCAGAAGCCAAGTGGTCCCGCTCCCCTGGATGATTCTCAGGACCTCCAGACCGTTGGCAACCAACCGCACCACTCAGTCCGATTAGGGGACCCGTTTCGGACTCAGACGCGACGTTGTCCCGCTACTCTGGAGCTCCAGGAAGACCTCAAGACCGTTGGCAACCAACCGCCACACTCAGTCCGATTACGGTACCCATTTCGGACTCAGACGCGACGTTGTCCCGCTACTCTGGAGCTCCAGGAAGACCTCCAGACCGTTGGCAACCAACCGCCAGACTCAGTCCGATTACGGGACCCATTTTGGACTCAGACGCGACGTTGTCCCGCTACTCTGGAGCTCCAGGAAGACCTCCAGACCGTTGGCAACCAACCGCCAGACTCAGTCCGATTACGGGACCCATTTCGGGCTCAGACGCGACGTTGTCCCGCTAATCTGGAGCTCCAGGAAGACCTCCAGACCGTTGGCAAACAACCGCACTATTCAGTCAGATTAGGGGACCCATTTCGGCCTCAGACGCTACGTTGTCCCGCTACTCTGTTTGTAATGCTCATACACGTTTCTATATTATGACCCCTGGGAGTCTAAACATAACCCATGGGAGTCTAGAACTTTTGTACTGTAGCGACCCTGGGACAGTTAAATAGTTTGTGTGTTATGTGTTACATTATATTTCGTTGTCCGTTATGCCAGTTGTTCTATGTGCATGTATTGTAATGTTCTTCTTGTCAATCAGCCTGCACGCGAGTGAGACCGTGTTGGGGGTTGCCGGGGTAACCGGGGTTTGTTTTGCGTCGGTTTTCTGCCGTTGGTTACAATGTTACGGGTTTCAGTGACCTGGTTTTGGTTCATTAAAACTACCTTCAACTACTAATGACTCGACATCATTATGTCACCGGCGAGGTCGTTACAGTACTCGTTAAAAAATAACGCTTAGTTTTGTACTTGTAAAAAATAACGCTTAGGGGGTGGGGCATTGGAGGAAGGCGGGATGATTTGAATGTGCTGTAATTCTCAAATGCAACAAAGGTGAGAGTCCCTTTAATTAAACCATTGATGAAAAATCAAACCATTAAGGACACCAATTTGCTTTGTGAATGAATAATGTATCGTAAATAAATAAATGTTCTCCCTTAAAATAGATGGTGCATAATTATAGACACCCCTATTGTAAATTCCCATAGAGGCAGGCAGATTTTATTTTTTAAAAGCCAATTATTTCATGGATCCAGGATACTATGCTTCCTGATTAAGTTCCCCCAGCCTTTGGAATTAAAATAGCCCACATCATCAAATGCCCTTCACTGCACCTAGAGATTGGCATGGTTTTATTTTGTTAGCCTATTAGCTGTTAGCATTAGGCTAACTAACAGCTGTATCCAAATGAAAACACTGCATTTTCAGAATAAAGTAATAATTAAACTTTTATAGTTGAATAGCCTACTTGAAAGGTCTAATACAGTTCCCAAAAAGCATGTTGTATGTCTAAATTGGGTTATGCTTCACAAAAAGACTTTAATTCAACTCTATGTGACTTCTGTAATCTTAATAATAGTATTCGGAGCAGAGAGGACTTCGACACACATGGCCGTAGACAAAGTTCCTGCCCCCCATTAACTTTATCAGTATTTAAAATGGCTTCACTTTAACACAGCAACCATCGATGATAAGAGCATGACAGATCTTATTGCAAGCCTACATGACCCATAGACTGTAAAGATATGATTGTATAAATACTGTAAGCTAACAGAAGAAGAAAAGGCTCATGAAAGACTGAGCAGCCTTGGCATCAAAAAACCAAATTGAGAAATATTTTTTTTAAACATAGCCTAGTCATCAGGACCAGTCTTTACAAACCTCACCGTTATTCAGACAACCTCGAGTATATTCAGAATAAACATACAATAAAGAAAGATAACTCAAATGCATAAAACACTAAAATCAACAGAAATGTTACAATCAGAAATAAAAACTGAAAAGAACAAGACTCAACCAATAAGACTGACAGACAACAGACATGATGACGTCAGTGTTCCCTTATCTCGTCATCACTGGAGGAGGAAGAGGAGTCGCTGCTTGAGTTTGGTTCAGCCAACGACCTCGCTGTAGACCATCTCATGTTCCGGTCCAGGGGCTGACCTGTCACCCAGAAGCAGACCAGCAAACCTCAGATTCCCTTCATCATTCCACTGGTAGGCTTTAAGTGCCACTGAACTAGTGAACCAGTTAAACTGTTTGTGTTTTAAACATCTTAGTATGTCTACTTTGATCTCAACATAGTATTCTATGCCATTCTGTCAGTTACTCAAATAATAAATTATATTGAAAATCAGATTTAAAACCCTACTTTTTTGCGAGTACGCCATAATCAACTCTACTCTGAACTCCAGTTCAGGTGCTCTTGAATATCAGGGTTAAGGTGCGTGCGTGCGTGCGTGCGTGCGTGCGTGCGGGCGTGCGTGCGTGCGTGCGTGCGTGCGGGCGGGCGGGCGGGCGGGCGGGCGGGCGGGCGGGCGGGCGGGCGGGCGGGCGGGCGGGCGGGCGGGCGGGCGGGCGGGCGGGCGGGCGGGCGGGCGGGCGGGCGGGCGTGCGTGCGTGCGGGCGGGCGGCTTCTTTTGGGTCTACCAGCCTACCCATTGGACTGTAGCAAACGTTGCTCATCTAAACACATGCCACACCTGGTGGCATTTCATTAATCTTCCACTTTAAGATCAAAGTGGACATTTTTCGAAGATTTTGGTGACTTATGATGATAAGTGGTAATTGCAATCTCTCCCGGTGAGCTCCACAGTGGGCTCCATTCCCTACGCCTAGTTGAGCAGATTAGTAGTGCTCGAGTACCTTTTAGCGAAGACCAGCCCAGCCAGGAGGAGAAGGAACACAGCCCACAGCACCTTCAACACCACCGACACCGTCAGGAGCCAGACAAACCTGCCTTTTTCTGTAAAAGAACGCATTCATGTCAGATACAATTAGATTAGTTTAGATCACTTTGTTAGTAACAGTAATATTCCATTCCATTATATAATGTGTTCGATACAGTTTGATTAGATTAGATGACATCATTTCAGAAACCATTACTTCAGATTACCTATAAAATGTCTTTATTTTAGACACAATTATATTCAATTAGATAATGTCAGACTATAATAGACTATATTAGATTAGATAATGTTCGACTATACTAGACTATATACGATTAGATAATTTTTGATCACAAGAGACTATATTAAGAAATGACAGAATAAACTAGTCTTTATTAGATGAGATAGTGTTAGACTATAAAATTCTATATTAGATTAGATTATGTTAGACTATAATAGACTATATTATACAAATTAGTGAACACAGATGGGCTCACTGTCATCTTCCACCATGACCAGACTCCAAGGCGCAGAGGTTTTCAGCCCACTGGGGTCCATAGAGCAGGTGTAATTCCCTGTGTCGTCATTGGTCAGACTGCTGAGGTGGAGGGCGGGGCCTGTCTCTGATAGGGAGTGGCCATTTCTGTACCAGTGGACGTCCAATTGGTGGAAGGAGCAGGCTGAGGTACAGGTGAGTGTGACCTGACCGCCCTCTTTCACCACATGGTCAGTGACGGAGCTTCTGACCTTCACATCCTATCCATCTGTTGAAGACACAGTGAGACGGACGTTCTTTACAACTGGACAGATGTAGAAGACCAGACCGTTGAGGTTACTTCATGCTTAAAGTCACTTGAGCGACGCGACAAAAATCGGAAGAAAAAAATCTGCGATTCAGAGAATGATTTAGTGCCCATATCAATCCATGTTAATTCAAAGTAAGTAGTCTTCTCCTCTATGCTGCAGTTAATTGTTGTTCTTTTTTAAGCTTCAACAAGGTTGAAGCTTTCCCCTGGCCGTTTCCCCGGCCAGGGGAAAGGAGAAGGGTCCATCTGCAGGCTTGGGTGTTTCTGTCATGACACTAAAATGCCCTTTAGGCGTTCCTGGTAGCGTTTCATCGACCAATCACGAGGTGTTTCGAAAGGCATACTGGGTTTCGCAAGGCATACTGGGTTTCGCAAGGCATACTGCGAAGCACAGTCGCAAGGCATACTATGCTTTCCTTCCTTAATGGCAATTTTACCTCTCTCATGTGTCTAATTTCACACTTTATGCATCAAGTTTTTATTTTATTTTATGAAAGCTCTTTGGGTGAGGCCTATTAAGAAAAGAATATGCATTATCGTTATCAACACTATTAGTATTATTAAGATAACACATGGAACGATAAACTGATCAAAGTGTCCTTTATCTGTGTCTAGTGGTAGAGTTGTGGTCCATTAGACTCTAAAAAGAGCTCTAGGTTGATCCCACAGGCCAGCTGTAGTTTGTGTACGGACACGTTCCCGGTAGTAAACAGAAAAGCATTACAGCTTACCAGCTAGCAGCAGGAGCACAGAGAGGGTCCATGGATTCATCTTCAGCTGTAGCTTTCTGTCAGGGTCTGCTTGTTACCTTCACTTGGACAGGGGGAGGGCTGAATGGCTGATTGTGAAAGGCTACAGTAATAGTCTTCACGTTTGACTTCCTCCTTCTCTGCAATAACCACTAACCTCAGTTCACATCGCTTTAAAGTCCATATATATCTGCCATTCTCCCTCTCTCATTTACATGACATACAATCAACAATGGTGTTGCTAAAAAAAAACACCAAATGGGACAAAATGAGCTGCAAAAGTCATTTTAAATAGTTATATATCTGAGACCCTAGATATCACAACTCAACAAGGTGTGTGTGCTCAACAGAGCCATAAACAACAAAGTGTGAGAGTTCAACAGATGAGCTAAGAGCCACAAAGTGTCAAAGTCAGTGGATGTTCCCAGAAAGTCATCAGGTTTTTGAAGTGAGGGAAGGATGACACATGTTGGTTAAGGGTTAAGTCATCTTACAGTGTTCAAGTACATAAACACTCAGTTCCCATCCCACGTGGTTAAAGATGTTTGGTTGAACAGTGAGAAAGAGGGAGAGAGGTGAAGGGGAGTGAGATAGAGGAAGAGAGGTGAAGGAGTGAGAAAGAGGGAGAGAGATGAATGGGGAGTGAGACGACACATTGAGACGGACTTTCTTTAACCAACTGTAAGGCTTGTGTGAAAGATATGGACAACTGATCAATAGTTATGATGAGTTTCACAAATGATAGAGCAGTTGTTGGTGTTTTAGAGCCATCTGTTGTGGGGTGGTGTACTGCAGATCTGCATTAGCCTTATGTCTATGTGATGCAGTTGCCAGTCAAAAAAACATGTGATCCTGCTGTACAATTTACAAATACACCATTGAAAGACACCTATTTTTTGTCCTGTCTTTCAGTCCTTTAGACTTGAACACAACCATTACACTTGACATTTCCTCTGAAGTTGAAGTGATCATCACTTATGATTACAGATACAAGGAATCCAAAAATGCATTTGATGCAAAGCGTCTTCCAGGACATCCAGAAACCTCTCATGAGGCGCAGGTGGGTGAGGACATCTTGCTGAAGGCTGACTAAAAGCTTTTAATCCCTCCCCAATGGGAACCAAGTCGACTCTCTTCCTATCGTCCTGTCATAATGTGTCAGTACCAGAACTTACACTTGGGACAGTACCATAAGTAACACTAGTGTGTAGTTGCGGTACAAGAAGTAACACTTACTATTGCCTGTGACTGTGGCTTCTTCACGTCCAGTGTACCCTTCGGCGTTGGTCTCGAAGCAGAAGTAGTATCTCTTTGCGTCCTGTTTCACTGCCTTGATGATCTTCAAGGTTTAGTTCCTGACGAGGTCCCCCAGGTACGGGACCCTCCTGATGGCCGACTATTGGTTAGTTGAAAATAATAATCATCATTGAGATTAAACATCTCTTCCAGTGTCCTGGCCAAGACAGGCAGCAGTAGCCTACAGTCACACATAGCATACACACAAAACATACGAAAAATAAAAAACAAAAACAGTCAGCAGGGGGGAAGGGGGACATACGATGTGATACTTTATTTGTCAGACGCAAATCATTTTGCGTCCCTATCAATATCGCAAGACATTTCGGGAGGCTTAAGGAACAGAGTAATATTACATTTGAGCATCAAAGTGTAGTCTTATGGAGGACTCTATAGAAATAATTCACCATACTGTGTTATTGACATGTTATTGGTGCGTTATAGGGACACTGTCTCTTTAAGATCACGTCAGTTGTGTGTCGATATGCCGGTCGGCGCAATGTTTGAATTTAACGGTTTTTATATGACGAAATGAACGACCTGCCGTTGCTTGTCGAGGTAAGAAATTGTCTCTTTCTTTATTTTTTTCGCAATATCTACAGTCTACAGACAGAACGTCTTACCTGGGAGTTTGTTTACAGCGGAACCGTTATGTTTAAAAACATAACGCTTACTTCGGCGAGTGTTTCGCTGCTTTTGTCATGACGTGCGGTGCATGCGTGTGTGTATGTGTGTGCGTGCGTGTGTGTGTGTGCATTTTCGTGTATGTTTGTGCGCATGTGCGTGTGTGTGAGGTGTGTGTATGCGGTGTGTATATGGGTGCTTGCTGTGTATGTATACACACAAACTGTGTGTGTGTGTGTGTGAGCTGCAGGCTGCTTGGCACATGCACACATGAGTAGCTTTGTGTAACTGGTGCGACAGGCTTGCTATTATAGTAGTAAGATGATAACATATGGAACGATAAGCTGATCAAAGTGTCCTTCTTTGTCTGTGTTTAGTTGTAGAGTTGAGTTCAGCTCTATGTTGAGCCAACAGGTCAGCTGGATCCAGTTTTTCGCAGGAGCACAGAGAGGGTCCATGGATTCATCTTCATCTGCTCCGTAGCTTCCTCTCAGGTTCAGGTTGTTAGCGTCACTAGGACAGAGGGAGGGCTGAATGGCTGATTGTGAAAGGCTACAGGAAATGGACTCTATCTGCCCAATGTAGAAAACAACGAAAAGTTTGTTGAGGCATTTTATTTATTTTATGTCTGTAGAGGTGTTTTTTCAAGAACATTATTTTGACAACATATTCTAAAATATCAATGCTGTATCACAGCTGTATCCCATCGAAAATACACTGCATGCTCAAAATAAGGTAATAAATAAACTTTTATAGTTTAATAGCCTACTTCAAAGGTCTAATACATTTCCCAAAGAGCTTTTTCTGTGTCTAAATTGGGTTATGCATACCTATAATACCTGTACTTTTATACAGACGGTTCACAAAAAGACTTTCGTTCAATTCTATCTGACGTCTGCTATCTTAATAATAGTATTCAGGGAAGAGAGGACTTCGACACACATGGCAGCAGTGCATTTTCAACTTAAAAGCATTTAACAAAATGAATTCAACAAGTCCTAGGTCTTTCTGCAGCGTATTCCACACAGTGAGGGCAGAGTATATAAAAGCCTTTTTACCCTGTTCTGTCCACATATTGGGGACAAATAGCAACACCAAGTCCTCTGAACGTAAAAAGTGTGGACCAGCACTTTTCCGCATGATAAGGGAGCATAGCTAGGTAGCACACCAAGTATTGCCTCATGAATATATATGCAGTAGTGACTGAGCCTACACGTGGACAAAGCAGGCCATCCTACCCGAGAGGACAACTGGCAGTGGTGAGTCCGAGCCTTACAGTTTGTAATGAATCTCAGGGATGAATGGTACGCCAATTATTATCTGACCCCCATTAACTTTATCAGTATTTAAAACGGCTTCACTTTAACACAGGAACGACCGATGATAAGAACATTACAGATCTTATTGTAAGCCTATATGACCCATAGACTGTAAAGATATGATTGCATAAATACTGTAAGCTAACAGAAGAAGAAAAGGCTCATAAAAGACTGAGCCACCATTCCATCAAGAAACTAAGTTGTGAAGTATTTTTTTTAAACGTAGCCTAGTCGTCAGGAGCAGAATGCAGAAGAACCAGTCTTTACAAACCTCACAGTTATTCAGACAACCTTGAGTATATTCAGAATAAACAACAAGATACAATAAACAGAAAACTCAAATGCATAAAAACACTGAAATCATCAGAAATGTTACAAGCAGAAATAGAAACTGAAAAGAACAAGACTCAACCAATAAGTCTGTGACAGACAACAGACATGATGACCTCAGTGTTCCCTTATCTCGTCATCACTGGAGGAGGAAGAGGAGTCGCTGCTTGAGTTTGGTTCAGTGAACGACCTCGCTGTAGACAATCTCATGTTCCGGTCCAGGGGCTGACCTGTCACCCAGAAGCAGACCAGCAAACCTCAGATTCCCTTCATCATTTCACTGGTAGGCTTTAAGTGCCGCTGAGCTAGTGAACCAGTGAAACTGTTTCTGTTTTAAACATCCTAGTATGTCTACTTTGATCTCAACATACTAATCTTTGCCATTCTTACAGTTACTCAAATAATAAACTTATTCAAAAAAACAGATTTAAAACCCTACGCTTTTGCTAGTCTACACCAAACAGTTTGTTAAAAATCAATTCTCCGAATTCCAGTTCAGGTGCTCTTGAATGGATTTGTGTGTGTGTGTGTGTGTGTGTGTGTGTGTGTGTGTGTGTGTGTGTGTGTGTGTGTGTGTGTGTGTGTGTGTGTGTGTGTGTGTGTGTGTGTGTGTGTGTGTGTGCGTGCGTGCGCATGCGTGTGTGTGTGTGTGTTGAAACAAAGCTGCCGTGGGTCGTAACCATGGGGATAAAACCTCCCCCTCCTTCCTAGAACTCAAAACAACTCATGTCATGATTTCTTTAAATTCTCATAGTGTTCAAACTTAAAAAAACAGGGTATTTAAAAACACTTTACTACCCACACGCTAAATACTCTTTGGCAGATTTGATACGACCAAGTCATTTTTTCAAATGCTATTGTACCAGAGGTGAAGCCAGGGGAGACGATGGTAGGATCGCCCGGACCGTTATCTTCCGTTAAGCTTTAAATTGTTTTCTTTAGGAATGTTTGAATGAAGTAGTGTTGGCACTTCATCAATGAACAAGTACTGATCTGTTTCACCGATAAGATAACATCATTGCGTCATTTTAGCGATGAAAAATTAGATCGCTACCCTCTTCTTCATCATCAGAAGGTAACATCGTAACAGGAGACGTTACCTCGAGGAATTGCGTTTGAAGTGGACGGTTGAATAGCTGACTTCCTCTGAAGCTCCCACCGCTTCCTGTTTACAGTCCACCTCCTAAACAGACAGACAGGTGGTCAGACAGACAAACTCACACACAAACACGTGTGTCCATCAATTAACCCAGACAAACACAAACACACACACACACACACACACACACACACACACACACACACACACACACACACACACACACACACACACACACACACACACACACACTTTTAGTTGAAACTGACAGGAAGTACTCACCTGTTTTTGAATCACTTCTGATGCCTTCTTTTGTGCATGTCTCCCATTTAATAATAAGAAAAATACATTACAAATATGTTCAATAATACAACACCATTTTACTACCCAAGTTACATTTCAGATTAGAGATTTTAGTTGTATTTCTATGGATTTCTATGAGTTTAGTGTCCAAGGGTAATAATGGCTTTCAAACATTATTGAACAGACATTTGTATCAACGCAAATCTTAGTGATAAATACTATAATCTTTCCAAAAATGTCATCTCACAAATCATCTTCAACGTCCTATTTTGACCTCTTCTCAGATTTGAATTGAGTACCTTTTAGCGAAGACCAGCCCAGCCAGCAGAAGAAAGAACACAGCCAACACCACCGACACCACCGGCACTGCCACGCGCCTGGCATACCTGCCTTTTTTTTGCAAAAGAACGCATTTATGTCGGATACAATTAGATTAGTTTAGATCACTTTGTTATTAACATTAAGATTACATTACATTATTTAACAGGGGTCAGCAACCTTTTCAACATGCAGTGCCAGTTTGACATTTTCTCGTTAATAAGTGCGCCTTAAGCAAAAATATATTAAAAATTAAGCTGAATTATGACACAGCGACCAAAAACATTCCCAGAAGACCTGGAATGGTACTATTTCCATATAGTCCACAATCATGCATCAACATTTTAAATGTTTTTTTGGTTGTTATATTTACAACATGCGCTCACAAATTATAATTACATAAGGTACGTACCATCTTAAAACACCATTTTCAGAAATTCATTCAAAAACATATTTGCACTGTGAGAAATGTGAAAACGAGAACATATGACAATGTTGGAACCATCAACATCAATATCTTTAAGACATGTACAGCTTTGCAAAACCATGTGAAGGCGATGCATACAGGCCACTTGAAACAATATTTTCTTCTGTATTACTCACAACATAGTTTTAAAAACTATTAATTGATCCCATTTCAGAACTCTACTTTCTGCAACTAATTTAAACATATTTGCACTGGGGGGAAATGCCCAAAGCAGAATAAAGTGCAAAAAAAATCGGTAGTTATGATTCTGCTGCCGCATTGTGCTGTGATTTTTTTAATAATAAATACAAAATATATGTATATCTATATATTTTTTATTATCACACTTGGAATATGTTTTTTCCATCATCCGAGTGTGCCAATGATTATGCTTCCCCGTGCCAGTGGTGCCTAGGGTTGCCGACCTCTGTTATATAACGTATTAGGTACAGTTCGATAAGATTAGATGGCATCAATTCGGGAACAATTACATTCGATTACCTATGAAATTACTTTAGTTTAGATACAATTAGATTCAAATAGATCATGTTAGACTATAATAGACTATATCAGATAAGATAATGTCAGACTATCATACACTATAATACATTAGATAATGTTAGACAATATTAGATAATGTCAGACTAAAATAAACTGTATTAGATGAGATAATATCAGACTATAATAGACCATATAAGATCATGTTAGACTATAATAGACTACATTAGATTAGACAATGTCAGACTATCATACACTATATTATATTAGATAATTTTAGACTATATTAGATAATGTCGGACTATAATAGACTATATGAGATTAGATAATGTCTGACTATTATACACTATATAACATTAGATGATGTTAGACTATCATACACTATATTACACTAGATGAGGGACCACCCTCATGTGCATTAGTGAACACAGAGGGGCTCACCTTCATCTTCCCCCACGACCAGACTCCAAGGCGCAGAGGTTTTCAGCCCACTGGAGTCCAGAGAGCAGGTGTAATCCCCTGTGTTGTTATTGGTCAGAGAGCTGAGGTGGAGGGCGTGGCCTTTCTCTGATAGGGCGTGGCCATTTCTGTACCAGTGGACGTCCAATTGGTGGAAGGAGCAGGCTGAGGTACAGGTGAGTGTGACCTGACCGCCCTCTTTCACCACATGGTCAGTGACGGAGCTTCTGACCTTCACATCCTCTCCATCTGTTGAAGACACAGTGAGACGGACGTTATTTACAACTGGACAGAATGACAGCATATACCCTTCAGTTGAAGTGGTCATCACTTATTGACTATTTACCACTGTCAGGTAACAGATACAAGGAATCATGAAATGCATTTGATCCAAAGCGTCTTCCAGGACATCCAGAAACATCTCATGAGGAGCAGGTGGGTGAGGACATCTTGCTCAAGGTTGACTACAGGA
Organism: Gadus morhua; assembly: GCF_902167405.1. Lineage (NCBI taxonomy): Eukaryota > Metazoa > Chordata > Actinopteri > Gadiformes > Gadidae > Gadus > Gadus morhua. The sequence goes on from NC_044053.1 coordinate 2,580,533, forward strand.
AGCTACTAATCCCTCCCCAATGGGAACCAAGTCTAGTCTCTTCCTATAGTCCTATTAAAATGGGACAGTAGTAGAGGTAACACCGACCCTAGTAACAGTACTAGATGTTAAACAAACTAGTAACAGTACTAAATGTAAAACTAACTAGTAACAGCACTAGAAGCATAGTGACAGTGCTAGATGTAAACTAACTAGTAACAGTACTAGAAGTAACACTTACTAGTGACGTTGACTCTGACTCCTTTCTTTCCAGCGAAGCCTCCGCCGTTGGTCTCGAAGCGGAAGCGGTACGTTGCAGCGTCCTGTTTCTCCGTCTTGATGATCTTTAAGGTGCAGTTCCTGACGAGGTCCCCCAGGTACAGGAACCTGCTGTTGGCCCGGACGGTGCTGCTGTCGTACACGTTGGGCGTGGTGAGGTGGCAGATCGGGTGATCGGGGCACCAGACCACCCGCTCAACCCGCTCCACCACCGCGCCGGTCCTTTTGTGCACCGTGGGGTGGGTGAAGCTGCAGGGGATGGTGGCGGTGGAGCCCTCCACCACGCAGAAGGAGTCAGGGTACTCCACGTGCCAGTCAGGGTCCGCCCCCAGCGGCCCTGGAGGAAGCAGACAGTCGGGGTCACAACAGGGAGCCCGGTTCTAAGGGAGGGTCTCACATGAGGTCATGCTCTCTCCAAGTTGAGCTTTTCACCGTCATGGTGAGAATGAGAGCGACTGGTTGATGGTGAAGACGCTCTGAGAAGGTCAGGGTGGGACGTTGATATTGTAATGTGTTTGGTTTTATATCATATTATATAACATTTGATATCATATCATAAAGTATAATAAATTAGGAAATCGTGTCTAATTTCACACTTAATACATCAAGTTGTTATTTTATTTATGAACGCTCTTTGGGTGAGGCCAATTAAGAAAACAATGCAATGTTGTTGTCATCACTATTATTATTATTAAGATAACATATGGAAGAATAAACTGATCAAAGTGTCCTTCTTTGTCTGTGTCTAGTGGTAGAGTTGAGGTCGCATTAGACTCTAAAAAGAGCTTTAGGTTGAGCCCAGAGGCCGGCTGGATCCAGTTTGTGTACGGACACGTTCCCGGTAGTAAACAGAAGAAGCATTACAACTTACCAGCT